>NC_134593.1:70539272-70811772 GCF_037038515.1 Microtus pennsylvanicus
CCGGATATGGCTCTGTGGGAATGAAGCCCATGTGAAGATAGCACAGACTGACGTGTGACAAGACACGCGGTTTTAAGCAGGCACTGATACTATGTGAGACACACTACAGTAAGCTCGTGAGAAGCCACAGAGCCAGAGGGAACAGTGGCCTCAGGAAACTGCTGGGGGACAGAGTTACTGTCCAGGAGACCTAGCTTGATCAGTGGGCTCCAGAGTGGGAGATCTGCCTCAAAATAATAATAATAATAATAATGATGATGATGATGATGTAGAAAGCAGAAGAGCTCTGATGCTGACCTTTGGCGCACATACAAACACACACATAAACACTCACATGCACACACCCAAAGGCAACAGGAGCTAACTTCCTTTGACCTAGACTTTGCTATCCAGGGGGCACCAGCATGAACACATGTCCTCATTTTATCATGGGGTTCACTGCTGTGTAAGCTGATTGGGCGTTTATATAAAACTCGAAGGTCACTGTCAAACGGCCTTGCGTGCTTTACCCTTTAGACAGTTCAACCCGTCAGGCCCCACCCCTCCTGGCCTTCTGACAGAGGCTGCCTGTGCTCAGGTCCAGCTAGTGAGTGGCATTTTTAGCTACGGAAAATGTGGCCTCTGGCCCTGCTGTACAGTCATGTTGTTGCTGGAGTGTCATCCACTTTGCTGAATATTGCTAGGTGATATTCCCTTTGTAAAATACTTCGGCACGTAAGCTTTTTAGGGCGTGAGAGAGGAGACTAGAAAGATCTAAAAATACTTTTGTGGTCAATGCCATTTGGCAAAATATTTGCTCAAAACTCATGATTCCTTATGTGTGTATCTGATGAAACAGACAGAAACTGTTTTCACAAACCAATCCTGGATGCAGAACCTACATGGTAGAATTTCTGCCTAGGCTTTGGAGACGCGCTACACTTGGATGGGAAAACAATGAGTTCTAGGGGTATATGAAGGAACAGACAAGGGCTTGAACCCCTAACTACGTATAAAGCTGGTCACTGCAGGGAGAGGACTTAAAATTTGCCTGTTACCTAATTATTTCAGATAACTTAAAACATTATCTTAAGTGTATATCTTGATAAATCTTTACAAACAACATATGCACTAACTAGTATCCAAGTCAAAGGTGATCTCCCAATAAATGGCATGCAACACTTAGAAGGGAGAGAGTAATTTTTCTGTTTTAGAGAGAGGGTCTCAGGCATCCCAAAGTCGCAGTTTCTATGAAACTGAGGATAACTTTGAATTTCTGATTCCCTGCCTCGATCTCCAGAGCTGGAAAATGAGGCACGGCTTAGCATAGCCAGTTTATGTGATCAGGGACCAAACCAGGGCTCCTCGCACGCCAGGCAGACCTCCACAGCCCCTCCTGTTTGTTTCCGTGTTAGACACGGATCTTACTATGGAGTACAGGCAGGCCCCAAACTCACAGCGTAGTCGGGAACCTGCAGGTGTCTGAGCCTCAGCCACGTGGGCTGGGGTTAGAGAGGTGTGCACAGTCAAATCCTGTTGAGGGTGAAAAATATCCTCACCCCTCTCCTCTGCCAAATACAAACCAGTTCCAGCTGGACTGCAGATCTGAGTGTGAATATTGAACAAGGGAGGAAAACTTACAGAGGACCCAAATTTCTGTCTTTCATCTGAGACATTAAGACCTGTGCTAGGTATGAAGCCCAGGCTGGCTCAGGACTTGCTACATAGCCCAGGTGACTCTTAACAGATTCTAACGCCTTGGCCTCTCAAGTGCTGCGACATACAGGGCTACATCTTTCTCTAAAAGAAGAACAACAACAAAACCCCACAAAGTCACTAGTAGCTTTCCTGCCAAAATCCCAACAATATGGCTGCCTAAAACAGACCTGAAAAAAGACATACCAACTGACCGGCCAATGGGGGGGGGATATATCTCACAAGGCCCCGCCCCAGACGAAGAGCTCCAGGCCATGGCTGACCTCAGAGAAAGGGAGAATCAGTCTTTTCTAGGGTGAGACCCTGATAGGCTATCTAGCCCTAACAGGTCAGCTCTGAACACACAAACCCATGGAGGCCACTAAATGGACTCAGCAGCCTGCGTTGTGTGCGCGCGTGCGTGTGTGTGTGCGTGATAATTTAGAAATTAGAGATCATGAATTTTAAGGAAGAATGAGAGGGCACAGCAGAGGTTAGAAGGGGAAGTGATGTAAATACAGTGCTCATATGAAATTCTCAGAAATAAATGAATTTTTAAAAATGTTACCAGTAAAATTGTTACCAGTAAAATTAACTCAATTGGGCTGCCCTAAAATGAAGACGTTTTGTTAACCAAAAAAAACATGGAGAAAGTAAAACTCAAGGTATATTTTTAGACGCAATTTTCAGGGAAAGGAAACAACAGTTTTATAGGAAAACCCCCTACTATCATCTTTCTTGGGCTTGGGGAGCATTTTGTCAAGCAGGAACCTAACATTTTTCAAGTTACTGAAAAGTCAGGGTACCGCTGTTACTAGCAGACAGCTCAGTGAAGCCACCATTATGTTGTAGGCAGAATTGGGGGGCCGGTTAAGCCTCCTGCTCCCTCTGATAGGCCAGGGAAGCTGGGAACTGGGCTCACCTGAACGCTCACACTGCCCTGGAGTTTGAGCTGCAGTTTGATCATGTCCACTTCCGCCGAGGAGCACAGCTGGCGGAGCTCGGCCACCTTCTTGCTCATTTCGTCGATGGCCACCTCAATGGGGTTCAGGTCAGTGTGGTGCTGGTACATGACGGGGATCCTCTTCTTCACGTAGGGGAAGCAGTGTATTGCTGCAGAGGAACGGGGCCTGGAGTTACTCTGCCATCTGGAGGGTCTTTCCGACGCGGAGGGAAAGCAACTACCACGCCTGCTTTACAGCTAAAACTCAGAGCTTGTCAATGTCATAAGCGAAGACTCTTTGGAGCTGGGACACTCTCTTTGTTTTTAAATACCCTATGCTTAAGATTTTATTACTAATTTTATATGTAGAAATGTTTTGCTTTCATGTCTATCTATTTGTGTGTGTGTGTTGCCCATGGAGGCCAGAGCTGGAGTTACAAGCGCTGCAAGCTACCATGTGGGTGTGAGCTGGGAACCAAACTCAGGTCTTTGCAGGAGCAGCCAACGCTCTTAACCACTGAGCCATCTCTCCGGGCCTTTAGTGATGTGTGTAATGGCAGGTTGCAGGTTGTACCATAAGGTAGACAGAGTTGGTTCCCTGTTATTCCTTTCACATGTAGAGTGTGTCTTTGGGGTAAAACAAAGCTCTTTTCTTATTCCTTGTTTCCTTTCTCATCTCTAAGTGCCCTAAGCCTCCCTGGAAGTTGTTAAGACTCAAACGAGTAGGTTCTGGACGGATTGTAAAATACAAAACAGACCAAACAGTTTTGAGATATTATACAGCAGACCAAGCCACCACCCCCTCCCCCCATCCCAAATAGTGCCATCAGGTATCTCTGAGAAAATTCCCTTTCCTGTGGGGGACAACTTCGAATACATGACAGATCTGTCTAAACCTAAGATAGCAATGAGAAACAAACAAAAGCATCCTCACCAAAGCAGGAATTCACTAACAATAACTACTGTGCCCACGGGAGAGGCGTTCTGAAGCTCCCAGGGGGACGAAATACAAAAATATTTACTATTTCTTACTTTTTCCACTAGAAGATCATACTGTTTTTATTTTTTAACAAGATACCTGACCATGTCAACACCAAACAGCATGACAACAGACAATAAAAAAGAACTATAGGGGCTGGAGAGATGGCTCAGGGACTAAGAACACTTGCTGATCTCACAAATACGACCCGAGTTCAAGTTCTCAGCACCTACATGGCAGCACACAACCACCTGTAATTTCAGTTCCAGGGGACCTGGCACCCTCTTCTGACCTCCCAAGACACCAGGCACGCACGAGGTGTGCACGCAGGCAAAGCACTCAAACACATAAAATAAAATAAAGCTAAAAAACTTTTGTGCAATGTTGGGCTCTACTTCAAGTGTTTAGCGTTTCTGTCTCTTTGCAGGACCACTTATAATATTCTCATTTGCTACTTTAAACACTTATTGTTCAATTGTCTGTGTGAAGGTGCATGTACCACCGCATGCATGCACCGCTGTGCACACGCGGAGGGCAGGGCACGCTCTTGAGACTCAGTTCTCTCCTGCCACCTTGTGGGATCCAGGGGTCAAACTCGGGTCATCAAGCCTGCACACAAACACCTCTTCTACTCATGGAACCATCTTCCAGGGCCTTATTTTATTTTGTTTCTGTATGACAGCCTCTTACCACCTAGCCCTGGCTGTCCTAGACCTCACCATGTAGATGAGGCTGTCTTTGGACTCAGAGATCCATCTGCTTCTGCCTCACGAGTGTTGGGATTAAAGGTGTGCACCACCATGCCTGGCCCCTTATTGTATTTTTTTAACCAACAACAGATGAGAGAAGTTACATTTGAATTCTTTAGTAAGTGGCTAGAGATAGTTTATTCAGAAAAAGCTTATCACACAACGGGAACAGGGGCAGATCCCAGACTGAATGGGGCTAACGATGACTAGACAAAGCTGGAAAAAGAGGGGTTCCCATCGCTCATGTCTATCTTCACAAGTTTTTAAAGTCAGTCTGGAGCTCCCTCCTGGAATTTCTGTTGTGTCCTTGTGGACTGCAGGTATTAAGAGGCAGCAGTGGGACTTCTGAGTCCTCTTGGCCCAAGACTGCTTCTTCTAAATAAGAACTGAGCATTGCTGCCCACTGCCAGGGAAGCCGTGTTCTGACAGCAGCTAATGCGCTGGACTGGTTACCACAGAAGGGAATTTCACTCTCCACTGTTAGGAAAATGCATCACGACTCTTAAGTGTCCAGCATCTGTGACAGACACGGTGAGGTGGCGCTATGATTTCAGAGAGAAAGCCAGCTCCAAGGTTGGTGCATGAGGTTCCCAGGAATCACACTGATCCTGCTCAGTCCCGACTACTGCGTCTTAGGGGCCACAGGCAGGCGCTGTGATACTACTCAGAGAAAGCTCCAGGTCTGTGCCCAGGCCCACCGGGTCACAACCGCCCTGGTATTCTTGCCAGCTTCACCCCGTCCTTTTCTTTCCCCGGAGTGCCCAGACACAAACATTCCGGCCACCCTCATCTCCTTCAAGTTGACTCCGATATCACATGCTATCTGATATCCCTACGAGCCCCCCACCCTCCCCTTTAAACTGTACTCCTCTCCCCAGGCTCCACACTCCCAACCTCCATGGTGTCTCTCATCCTGTGTGGCATGCTCTAACACCCCATGCTGACTGTTGTCTTTTCTTGCTGAGATGTGAGGGTCTGGCTCACTTTGGGGACCGAGACTACACGAGAGAACAGAGTGGCCCCGGAAGATGGAAAGTCAGTTGAGCACGGGAACAAGTCACTGTGTAGTACACAGCCCAGCGTCCTGATGTGTGGCCCTTTAGGAAGACAGAGGACACATGTCAACTGTAGGGCAGGCTAGGGTGGACAGAAGGCAGGCAGCAAACAGATGTTTCCAGTCTGAGTGCAGTGGAGGTGACTGACAGCTGGAGGAGCTGGGAATAGCAACTGGGAAGAAAGGAAAGGCAGGGCCAGAAACTTCCACCCAGGAAGCTGAGGGAGGGAGGAGAAAATGGTGACGTTTTCTCAGGACTGGGAACTTTCCAGAAGGGTTAGCTTGCAAGCAGGATGCAGGAAAGGCCAAAGGTTAGGTCTGCAGTAAGACGGTGGAAGTTCCAGAAGCCTAGTAACTGGAGGGAAACTCTAGTTCAAAGTCTCCAAGAGAGCTGGTGTGTTTCTTTAAGGTTGCCATGGTGTTGACACTCTCAGTAGCTTTCACGGAAAAAGAACTTTCCTCCAACTCCACTCTGTCTAGTCAGCTGTCCCTTCCACACTTCCAGGCAGCAAGCCCTGCACCTGTTTCTGGTGTCACACTGTGGTCCCTTTTGCTCCTCAAGAAGCCTAAGGCAAGAGTTTAATGGCGGGTAAGATCTAGCTGTCCAACTCATTCCTTCCCTGCCTGTCTGTACTTTACAGGATTGTTTAACACAGAGGGATGCACAATGTCCCCACATCCACACAGAGAGGCAGTGGCCAGGTCTGCAGCAGCCCCAGGCAAGGCCCTTACGTTCTCAGCCCTGAAGGTGTGGCTGGCAAAGTCGCTGAGTGGCTATTCTGTCTGTTGTGCCTCTTTCTGCAGCCAGCTACTCTTTGTCCTCTAATTTGGTGATAGAGCGCTAAGCCCACATTCTTTATCTAATCTAAAACGGTTCAGCAGCAAGTGTGAACTGTAACCCGGAAGAACAGGTGCCCAGGGAGAACACCCTGCCATGAGTCAAATCAGTACGCCACCTCAACAGGACTCACGATAAAAATAACCGCTCAGCTCAGCAGTGTTCTGAGCACGCACCCGGAATCTCCTGCAGTGCTTGCTGGGCACAGAGCCTGGGTGCCCTCCCTAGTTTCTTATTCAGCAGATTCGGGGTGTGGGGTGGGTAGAGCCTGGGAATCCGCAGTTCAAATTCCCAGGGGCGGCTGACCTTGGTGGCTCCAGAGCAAACTCTGACAGATGCTGATTTAGGGAATCCACAGTGAGGTTGTTCACAGTCAAACTGGAAACCCCAAGAAGGACCATTATCTAGAGATCGTTTACTTAACTAGTGTGCATTAGAGAAACCACCGTTTGCTCAGAGCAAGGGGCTCACCCTTGTGAGGGCAGTGTGGTTTACGCATTGCATGTTTTCCTAAGAGAAAGAGTGGGGAACGTTTATAACTATACACTTTTGTGTTTGTTTTAAAACCCTCATCTCGTTCTAAACCATTTCTCCCACAGACACTGTACAACATCTGCTGTATTACGCTGCCGTGAGTTTATTTTTATTTTTACTGGGAGCATGTGTGTCTGTGGGCGAGCACATACAGGAGCACACCTGTGCCTGGAGGCCAGAAGAGGGTGTCAAACGGCATGGAAGGGGGTTACAGGCAACTGTCTGCGGCCTGCTGTGGGTGCTGGGAACTGAACCGTACATAAGAGCAGAAAGCACTCGTAACTGCTGAGTCACTTCTCTGGCCCCAAATCATGAGTTTATGTATTTTAATTTTTCAGGGTTTATTTATTTTTATGTGTATAGGTCTTTGGCCTGCACGTATGTCTGTGTACCTTCACGCATGCCCGGTGCCCAAGAAAGCCAGAAGAGGGTGTCAAACCCTCTCAGTCTCCTGGGACTGGAGTTATAGATGTTTGTAAGTCACCATGTGGGTGCTGGGAATTGAACCCAGGCGTTGTGGGAGAACAGAAGTGGTTTTAAACACTGAGCCATCTCCCCGGTCCTTACTCTAGCGGAGCGAATACACTGTCTGGCGGGAGGGATGCATGTGTACCCCAGTCCTTACTCTAGCCAGAGCCGTACAGCGTCTGGCAGGAGGGAGGCGTTAGTACCCAGGTCCTTACTCTAGCGGAGCGAATACACATGTGTACCCCAGTCCTTACTCTAGCCAGAGCCGTACAGCGTCTGGCAGGAGGGAGGCGTGCGTACCCCAGTCCTTACTCTAGTGAGAGCGGTGCACTGTCTGGCGGGAGGCAGGCGTTAGTACCCAGGTCCTTACTCTAGCGAGAGCCCTACATTACCTGGCGGGAGGAAGGCGTGTGTACCCCAGTCCTTACTCTAGTGAGAGAGGTGCACTGTCTGGCGGGAGGCAGGCGTTAGTACCCAGGTCCTTACTCTAGCGAGAGCCCTACATTACCTGGCGGGAGGAAGGCGTGTGTACCCCAGTCCTTACTCTAGTGAGAGAGGTGCACTGTCTGGCGGAAGGCAGGCGTGCGTACCCAGGTGTACAGCGTCTGGCGGGAGGGAGGCCTGCGTACCTGTCAGGATGGTGCGCCGTTTGCATTGCTCCTCCACCCCGCCCTGCCTCTTTCCAGTCTGGGTGAAGGGCATCTCGAACATGAAGCGCCGGATGTTGTGGCATCTCTCAAACTCCGTTCTCCTCTCCTGTAACTCCTTCTCGTCAAAGAACGGGGTCACGTGGGTCACCTGGATATAAGCAAACTTGGAATCCAGGTCCTTCGGGTTAACCTTGAAAACAATAAGCAACACCAAGTCAGGCACTCTTCCTGGTCTACGATGAGTCTTCTAAACTTTTCATTAGAAAACATCTGAGAAAAACAAATTTAGGAAGGTTGGAAAAAACAGTAGAAGAACACCCACTATCTACCAAGAGGATCATCACCGCTACCACCTTGCTGTATTTGTTTCAAGAAGAGATGCATACACATACATGTAAGTATGCACACACCAATGTGTGGAGACAGAGTGTTAAAACTGATTTTTCAGGTTACCATACAAGGTAATGGGATTCATCACATCTTCACCCAGGTGTGAATATACCTTACTATCAGACTTCTACAAACACACACACACCACACTTCAATGTAAATGGTATACATCATGACACACCACCCTGTTTTTCCTAAAAATGAGAACATTTTCCTCTAAAAACACAATGCACTATGGTACTTAGCGACAATAATTCTATTCAAGACATCTTAACTCCCACAGAAGTATTCAGACTGATGGAGTCTAACAACCGCTACACTTCACATCGGAGTGTCTGTCTGTCCCTCGCTCCCTCTCTTCTTCCTTCCAGTCCTCCTCCCCTCCCTTGCTTCTTTTAGAAGAATCTCTTGTAGCCCAGCGTGGCTTTGAACCCACGATCCTCCTGTGTCCACTTCGTAAATGATGGGATTACAGAGTAAGTCACCGCACTAAGCTTGTCTCTTCGCTCTGCCTTAGTCTGGATTTCTCCATTCTAATTTTTGTTTATTCTAAAACTTTTATGTGCTTGGCTAGAAGAGGAGTTTATTTTAAGAATAAGGATCAAATGTTAGGCCCTAAATTACTATTAACTGGTTGTCAGATCAAATGAGACACCAACAGCTGCAGATGAATTTATTTAATACAAGTGCGGATTAACCTCATTTACAATGAAGTTGCTTTTGTGATTAACCCTACACACGAATGCTTTTGCAACCAGACTGAACTGGTGGACCTCTGGCGTCTGACACATGATGGAAAATTAAACAGGCATGTTCCACAGGGGGGACAGAGCTGATTTACATTAGCGAGGCAAATCGATTCTGCACATCCTAATTGTATTTAACCAAGGGCAATAAATGACCACAGAAGAAACGGCTTGCAGAGGGCTTGGGGCAGCAAAGATGGTTTCATGGTTCAGCAGAGGTGCTCAGAAAAAAGGAAGAAAAGGTTAGCGGAGAGAGCCTAGTGCAGAAGGTAAAACAGAATTTTCCTAGATTTCAGAAAAGTCATCTGGACAATCCTACCTGTACTTCTTATGTATTTGTTTGCACGTGTGTCATGGCGCATGCACACAGAGGCCAGAGAGCAACTCTCAGGAGTTGGTTCTCTCCGGCCACCTTGTGGAGCCTGGGAGCGGAACTCTGGGGCCTGTGTGCAAGCTCCTCTACCCACTGACCATCTCACTGGCTTGACCATCATATAATTGCGTTTCAATCTATGAAAGCCGACTTTCTTTAGCAAAATCAATTAAAAGGCAGCAAGAATGGCGCTGCCTGCCTGGTTGTGATGTTCCTCCCTACCCTTCATGTTCCAGACTGCTGCACAGACAGTGGGAATGGAACGCTGACTCGGGAGGAGGGCTCTGTAATTCAGCAGCTCCACAGGACCACACTGTGAAAGATGGAGGAGAACTGGGAGCTCGGAAGAAAGGCTGCATGCAGAAGCTGTCTCTGCAGACACAGGGCTGCTCCCAGAAGAAGCCCAACCAGGCAAGTAGCTTGATCTGTTTTAAAGGGGGGTCTTAATGACTAAGTCTGACTGAGGCTTCTAGTCAAACACACCGTTTTCTTTCCCTTACGTATGATTGTCTTAAAATGACACCAAGAATTGCACCACAGGGACTCAGGAGAGGACGGGGCAGGTGAGAGATTTTACTGCTGGAAGACTGGCTTGCAGAGCTGTGTTCCGGTCTCGGTGGTGTGCTAACCCGGGACTCCACAGGTGGGTAACACAGAAATCAGCACATCCCTGAGAAGCCCACAGGGGACCAACGTGGGACCCCATGACTGTGACGAGAAGGAGATGACAGGCCAAGTGGCCCCAAGTCTCTGTGGCTGCGAACTGGCTTCCTTCTCTGGTCCCTTTCCTACTACAGAGCATCTGATTCCAGAGAAACTGGTCTGAAAACAGCCCATAGCAGCCAAAGCGGGTTAGCATACAGAATCAGCGTACAGAGGAGCGAGGGAGGCCGCGGGCTGCAGGCACAGGAGGGACTGTCCTATCCTCTGCCCGGGCCAGAATCCAGGTGATATCGGCTGGTCCCTGCTGCAATAGCAACCTAGTCAGGTGAGCAGGAGAAAATGAGGGCTCTCAGGAAGCAGATGCTAGACTCTGGGCACTCAGCAGAGGACGCAGGAACAAAAGGTTCTAGTTCTTCAGGCTGGTGTCCTTAGAACGAAGCAGGGCTTTTCACATTTGTGAGTACGCTCTACACGGTCAATCACACAGAATTTAAAAATTGCTAGGCAGCTTATCAGACAGCAATCATACCTTGCCAGAATCCTGTATCATTTTGACATTTTCCGAACCAAATTTATCCGAGTAAAGCTTAAGGAGCCTCTGGGAAATCTCCGACAGAGGCGTGAGCTTGGGCTCTTTGTAGATATACTCCTTGCCATCTTCATCTTCAAAGAAACCCTGCGAGGAAAAGCACCGTTAGGCATGCCCCCGGGAGTGCCCGAGGCTGACCACAGCAGGGAAAAGCCATGAGAAAGATGATTCCAAAATAAAACCCCATTTAGACAGGCACGCACAGGGGAAGGAAAGGGCTCTGAGGCGGAGTCAAGGTGCAAAGACGGGGAAAACACAAGAGCACAAATGCACGCAAGGCATTAAGTGTGTGAGATGAAAGGGTGGGGCCCAGGCAGCACTCTCTCCGTGAGGTGTGATGGGGGCAGGCCTCTTTCACGTTCCCAGAAGCAGGACACATGGAGAAATGACCAGGGATGCACGTCTGGTCTGGAGCAGGCCGAGCAAGAAGTACGTAAAGTTTGAGTGGATTTGGCCGTGCTTCCCCACTGAGACAAACACTGAAGGTCAGCAGCACAGAACTGGAAATGCTTCCGTGAAAACCAGTCACGACTAGCGTGGCGCCAATCACAAGTGCCCACAGGTTTAACATTATATGGGAAGTGAAAAAGGTTGGGAAATTAAAATGTCCAGATTGGGGGTTAATATTTGAAATTAATGTTCAAAAAGTCGCTTATCTCAAGTAAAAGGATATAAAATGGCGTAAGAAACAATATAGGTGAGGGGGGAAAAAAACCAGGCTAACATGAAACAAACAAATGAAAAATCCACACCAAACTGGGAGTTTAGAGGCGCTCACTCCACTAACGTTACTTGCTTTAGAAGCATTTACTGGAATTACCTCCACATCTGTTGCACTGTCTGTAAACTGGTATTGCTAGAGTTATAAAAAACAATAACAGAGTAAATTGAAGGTTATAAAGCGCTCATCGGAAAATCACACGCCCTCAATGAACAGATGATAATCTATTCCATTTAATAATGTTAGAGCCTGAAGGTTAAAGCTTGCTTATGTAACCCCCCTCCGACAGGACTCCCCAAGGATAGTATATAAAAGACTGAGACACAGGCACAAAGCAGGTCTTAATTTTTGCCTTAAAACATGCAATACGGATGTGTAAGGGAACTGATGCTTTCTGTAAATGGAATAAAAATGTTAATTTTCTTTCTGGAGTTTGAAATGACTAGACAGTAAACATATAAGACTCGAAAAAGAAACTTGCAAACCACATGGAAGAATGAGAGATGACGCTAAGGATGGAGGAAGAACTTACCGCTGCCTTAAGAAATTGATAAAGGAAAGAGAGGAAGAAAGAAAAAAAAAGTAGAGTTTACTCCAGAGGAAGATAAGAGCCACATGTCATATGAGAAATTCATTACTTTAGCGTTTACAGAGTGGGAAATTCTCAGGATCTCACTTTAAGAGAAGGAGGATAAAGGACAGCCTACAGAACGGGCTGAAGGCTCACCTGTCCAAAGAAGGCCACCCGGAAGTAGGTCCCCAGGAGCCTGCGGCCCGAGTGCATGACCTCGGTCACTTTGCTGTACGCCCGGTGTAGCGTGTCATACAGGTGGGCTAGTCTCTGGAAAGCAGAAGAAGACACATTTCTTCCTATTTGCAAGTCGCAGAATAAAACTGAAAACAATTCAAATGTGATGATGGACTCTGAGTAGAAAAAAAAGTCACTCTATGTTTGTGTGTGTGAGGGTGTAGGGAGTGTGCATGTGGGTGTGTGTGCATACATGTGAGAGCTGGGGCACCAGGCTGGGTGGCATTCCTCAGGCCCTGTCCACCTAAGACAGGGTCTCTCACTGGCTCAGAACCCATCAAGAAGGCCATGCACGGTGGTCGGTGACCCCTAGGCATCATGTGTCTCTCTCTCTCTCCAGCCCTGGGAGTCCAAGCAGGTGTCACCACGCCCAGCTGTTTTACATATGTTCTGGGTATTGAACTCAGGTCCACGGGCTTTCGAGGCAACACTTTACTGACTGTCCTATCGCCTGATTCCCAAGAGTGTATTTTGACTGTTTAACTCAGTGATCGTTTCTGGATTACACCCACTGGAGGTCTCTTTCCAAGCTAACATGAGGTGGAAGAGAAAATCTCTGACATAATGCGGGTTCTGCTCTTTATACTCCATTTGATTTGCTGGGTCAATGACTGACTTCTGAACCCTGGAAGGCGGAAGGGCTGCCATTCCCTCATGCAGAGGAAGCAAGGAAGGGCCCCTGGAAATCATACAACCGTCTAAGGAAACTTCCAAAGTTCAGCGGTGGGATAGAACCCTTGCATTTGAGACACGGGAGTGTCTGCACAGGCAGGGCCCAAGGTGTGTGACATCTGATAGCGCTATAGATGGTGACTGGTGACCGCCTTTGATACAATGTAGGTAACTGGAGACCATCGGGCATCACTGAGCCCAGGCCTGCTGGCTCTCTCTGCGTGAGGTCTGGGTCGTGTCAAAGAGGAGAAGAGAGGACGCGATACCTCGAAATCCCTCCGCTTTTCATAAATGGGGATGATGAGCTTGTAGATGTCGGCGATCAGCTCGTAGCGCTCGGCCTTCCAAAGTCCGTCCGCACACTGCTCCAGCAGCTCCATCAGTACATCCTGATCAAGGGGGAGGTTACAGAGAATCCGTCATCGCGTACAACCAAAGGCAGTGGATCAATTTATAACTAATCCAAGACTATAACAACTCACAAATTCTCCCCAAGTCATGTTTATATGCGAAAACCAGAAAGGTGTAATACCTGGGCTAAGAGCTGGCCCAGCAGTTAGGAGCACTGACTGCCCGTGCAAAGGACCCAGGCTGGTTCTCAGCACCCACAGCTGCCTACAACTCCAGCTCCGGGGATCCCGACACCTTCTTGTGGGATGGCATACATGTGATACACAAATATACACACAGACAAAACTCATATACATAAAATAATTTTTTATAAGGTATAGAAAGTTGGCTCTGGTAGACTCCCACAAGCTCTTAGCTTGTTTATTAGCTCTCTCTTTAGAACCGTAACTTGGAGATTTATTTATCCTCTCTGATGAACAAACACTGGCAATGCTGAGCTATGCAGCATTACTAAGCACGACTTCAACACCAACTAAACGTCTTGACGTTATCCAGGGATGGCGATGGGGGAACCTAGGCCTGCTTCAGCAATACCCTTTCCTCCTCCTCTTGGCAATTTCCTTCTAGAGAAGGGTACACAGTTCTCTGCTCTGGGTAGAGCTCTCAGACGTGGGGAGAAACACTACCTACAGCTTATGTATACCAATCATCATGGACTTTTTCTTAGACGTAGCCACGGGTTCATCATGGCGCCATGGCGGGTCAAGTTTAAGGTTCCCGACCTGGAACGCTGGGACGGGAATGGCAGATACCAGAGCGGCAGCATGGGGCTGACGGGGCCAGTATTTGTCACATGGCCATGGACAGGCCTGAAGAGCCCACTCCTGCCTCAGCCGACAGCTTGTTAAAGGCTCGGATTTCAGAAAGTAAACATATTTGTCTCGTCTCTAATACTGGGACTGGGTTGGATTTAATAAGGTAAACATACTTGTCTCATCTCTAATACTGGCGATAATATTGTTAATACTGTCTTATTTTTAATATCGTGATTATCTTGAGACAGCTCATGTATCCCAGGCTGGTCTCACCTGGTTTATATGGTGTGGAAGACTGAACACAGGCTTTCACGCATGCCAGGCAAACACCCTACCAATGAAGCCGTGTGCCCAACCCTGTGTGCTCACCCCAACACCTAGGGTTTTACTAGTTCTTCCTGAATTTCTACATTTTCTATCTTTAGGCTAATGTTCACCACAGATCCAATGCCCACGGTTTATGGAGCCAAAGAAAATATCATTTTAAAGCAATCAGTCCATCAGATAACACTGTCGAATCAGGCCCATCTAACTCATGTCATATTTATGACACATACATCATAAAATTGTCATTTGTGCCGTTGAACTCTGCACCAGCGCTTATAAAAAGGTAGGACAGTTGTCTCAGGCTTTATGGCAGCTCTCGTTAAAGCCAGCTGTGCGCAGTAACCACGACGACAGCAGCAAAGAACCCACAGAATCTCCAGCGCCATCCCTTCTCCTCTGCATGTACGATAAAAAGATGTCTAACAGTCCAGCACACTAAACACGCTAAAGATTTCTTCATGTTCCTCTGCTCGCATGAAAGTACAGCTTGTATCACTTCGCAGTCATACAGGCATGCTCACGTCTTTCTCACCCTCATTGGTGTCTGGGGAGATCAGTCAGACTCGATCCCCCCACACCCATACACCCCACTGCTGTGCAGTCTGTAAACCCTGTGTCTAATTCACCGGCCAGTTAAAAAAAACCTTCCCACACTTGAACCATTACTTCCTACTTTGTATTAATTTTGTTTGTTTTTTTTTTTTAAATCTTATTTCTACCAGTGTACATACACAGGCAGCAAGCAAGTGGTTCTTAGAGGCAGGTTTGCATTTTTCTCAGGGATGTAGGCAATACTGGGTGTCAGGGACACTCTTTTGTGTGGGAGAGGAGTTGATGGGCTGTATCAAAGCCTTGGATTTCTTACAAATCTTAGGCCAGACTTATTGTTAGGTCTCAAACCCGGAACAACCGGCCCCCAGGCTCTCCTTGCATTCCTCAATCTCTACCTATTACAGGGCCTCTTAGCTGTATCCCGCATCCTACCCTAAACTTCTCCAGCCCAGGGGCTGGGCTGCCTTCCCTTCCAGATGTCCATTATACAATCCAGCCATCTTGGCTGTGCCAGTCTCTTGGCCTGGGCTGCCCCTCTTGGTTGGCAGCTCCCCCCTCCAACAAGGCTCAAGGTCCACTCTAGACTCTTAGATGTCCCTGCCTCTGACGGTGCTCTCCCTTGTATCCACAATAAACTTTCTCCCCACATACCTGCAAGCAGTCTCCTTCCTTCCTTCCTTCCTTCCTTCCTTCCTTCCTTCCTTCCTTCCTTCCTTCCTCCCTCCCTTCCTCCCTTCCTCCCTCTCTCCCTTCCAACTCGCTCACCACCAATGGGTATTTCCCAAGTACCTGCATCCCAGTGCTGCCACGGACCCACAGAGGTGGCTGACGGAGTCAAGAAAACCCAGTTTCCCAAGAGGATGGCATTGTAATGGCCAACATTAAACTTCATCTTCAAACTATTCTACAACGTGTAATCGTTTGGTTCCTTGTATTCTAACTTCCAGGTTTATCACGGATGTAATTTTTGTTTTTGTGCGTGAAAAAGTAAGGTTGGTTTTACTAGTTGCATCATCAAGTCATACCACGGACAGATCTATAATAATGTCACCCTATTTACCATGGATCAGTTAAACAAACAGTAGTTAACTTTAACCCCGTGCCTTAGCAATTACAGTATAATAAAAATCTGGAGTAAATGATTTGTTTGTGTTCATCAGGTACAAAGGAAAAAGTCCCCAAAGTCCAAAAGGAAAAGAAAGTTCCTAGATCCAGAAATGGGTTTAACCTGGACCGGAGATTTCTGGCCATTAGAAAAAAGCTAGCATCTCTCAGGAACTGGTGAAGCCAATCCCTTCCCTCTGGCAGATGGCACATATGGCTGCCTGTGGTTACATATCACAAGTCCTAGTCACACACGTCCTCACTAGCGTCCTAGCCCACTCCCCTCCTTCAGATACCCATCTCTTGTCTTTATAACGGCAGGCTCTCCTGCCTCTGCTATCTCTCGGAAACAAATCCCGCTACGCTCCGACCTCCACTGCTCTCCTGCTGTCTCCTCATGATGTCCTCTCCTGCTGTCCTCTCTCTCTCTGCTCTGGACTCTTCCGGATGTCTCTGGCTGCTCGTTCTGTCTCTCTCTCTAAAACCTTCCCACACTGTAGAGTGGTCATGCTGGCAGATTCTCTACTGAACCTTCTAGAATACAGTTTTGAGATGGGAACTTACATAGCCCCAGTGTTGTGGAACATTAGTTTAAGATGTGTTACATTTGTTTATCCTGTGGAATATTTGTTTAATGATGCAAAGATGTGTTGCATTCTTTTATGGTGTATTTGTTTACCTCTGTGAAACTGTGTTACTTTGCCTGCCTAAAACACCTGATTGGTCTAATAAAGAGCTGAATGGTCAATAGCGAGGCAGGAGGGCTCACTCGTTCCAGCCTCAAGCGTGTCCTCCAAAACTGTCCTAGGGCAGCAGGCTGGTTCCCTGTAACGAGGAGAAACGGCAGCAGCCAACAGCTAAGGGTGTTAAAAATCTTACACCCGTGAGAACAGCTGGAAGCTAAACCATTTCCAACAGAGTGGTGCAAGCCTGCCTGGGGTGGGAAAGAGAAGCCTGAGCCTCTGTGCAGAGGATGCTCTGCCTGGCCTGGAAGATGCTTAGCCAGGGGTCCAGCATGACGGTCTCCGTGGGGCTTCCTTGGCCATTTCTGCTGGATGCTACGACTATCTCAATTGCTGGCTCTCCTCACTTGCTATTCCAATTGCTGAATGCTGTAAGTGCCAGCTTTGATAATGTGTTGTTATCTACGGGCTGTTTCCACCTTCTGCTACCTACTACTTGCAATTTGTCCTTACACTCATGTTTGCCAAAAAAACAAAAAAGAAAAAAAAAGTACTTATTAAAATCCAAAGCACGGATTAGGTCATTTCCTGTAAGGAACGCCACAGGTGTGTTTTTAAGGCCTGTGGGAAGGCCCAGCCCACTGATGCGACCCCAGGGCAGGTGGTCCTGAAGTAGCTAAGAAAGCAGGCCGAGAAAGCCAGGAGAGCAACAGTCTCCGGGCTTCTGCCTCACTTCCTGCTCCTGCTCTGACTTCCCTCAGTGAAGGACCATTACCTGGAAGCATAAGAGCAAATAAACCTTTTCTCCCCAAGTCGCCTTTGGTTACGGTGTTTTATCACAGCAATAAAAACCTAAGAGGCACGGGGTACGTGCAGAACTGGCACACAGCCTGACGGGCTGGAACATCTGCATCAGGGTGCCCAGAGAGAAAGGGAGGAGAAAGTGGGTGGGTTAAACACACCCCTGCAGGGGCATACTCAATGTTTTCTGCATTCTTTTAAAATGGCTTACATGTGCCTGCTTGTCTGTGCGGGTACCATGTGCATGTGGGGTCAGCAGAAGCTAAAAGAGGGCATCAGATCCCCTGGAACTGGAGTTAAAGGCAGTGTGAGCCACCATGTTGGTGCTGGGAATAGAACATGGGTCCTCCGGAAGAGTAGCAAGTGGTTTTGGCTACCGAGCTATCTCTTCAGTCCCAAGTGTAGACAAACGTATGAGCCGTGAAAACACAGACGTATACTGACTATTATGACAGACACAGAAGCGTTGGGTGGAAAGTAATGGCTGACTATAATGATACCGCGTCTCCACACAAGGGACATTTCAGATAGCCCTAGATTCTGCCACTTCATAAATCTCTGTTGGAGGAGGGGTGCACACGATTCTGTGTTTCCAAGCAGAAATTTAAGACTCAAATACAATCTTACTCTGGCTTAGTCAACCTAGAAACAGGAAGAGGTTTAAAAACACAACCTAATTCAAGTAGTATATGTTGTTATAGGGAATGTATATATAGTAGGGCACAGATAAGTTCATTAGGGAAAAATCTGTTCTATTTGGCACAAAAAAGACGGAATTCAACCAAGGAGATTTCCCAGAATGGCTGGGAATGGCAGGGTTTGATAAAAACCAAATAGATTAGTGGATGATAGGGAATATCGGCACCAAAACACATGCACTGTTATCACAAACCAGGAAAGAACATGCCAGGCATTTTTATATTCTACTGAACATTGTTTTGTCTCCTTTTCTTGGTCAGGAGGCATTCGAGATCTATAACCTATCTACCCAAATTTATTTCTTACTGTAAAGGAATGATAATATTCTACAAAAGCAGAATAACAAACTAAAAGCAAACGTAACAAACCTAGGGGCTAGAGAGATGGCTCCGTGCTTAAGAACACAGGGTTTCTTCTGGAGGACCCGGACTCTGTAATTTCTGCCCTAGGGTATCCGACAGGCATGCAGGTGGTGCATAGACATACATGCAGGTGAAACACCATATATACAATAATAAATACACGAGCAACCCTAAACCTTATCCTCATGGCATCAAATGTGGGCTACTGAACATCAGGGCATTTGTGGTAAACTATTTAAACTAATGCTACTTCTAAACCTAGACAATTACAGCTTCGTGGAGTGAGAAGGCTTTGGATAAAAATGTACTCCCGGACAATTAAGTTTAATAGCCCATATATGGCAATATAAAATTATAAAAGTCATAAAACTAAGACATACTGCCTAAACACTGGAGCATCATACACATGAAATTCTAAGTAGAAATTCTATTTGCTTTGAATCAGCAATCACTGCCCCTGGAAATCAGAAGGGAACCACGCAACGGGCAGACCGTGATAACCCTGAGCGGTGGCCATGCCTAATGGGTTTCCCACCTTTGACAAACAAACACTAAGCTGTTTCTTATGATCATCAATGTGCACAGGAACTGGCTGGGGGTGGGGGGGGCGGTGTGGACTCTGTCAATCCATAAACCACGTGTTTTATGGCACTAAACTAGGCTTAGAAATCACAGTGCATGAAATCCACAAGCCGTTGGGGAAGTTTTAAAACATGAAGTTAGTTGGTTTCATTGTTTAAGAGTGTCGTACTAACACAATTGAGGATACCAAACACCCGTCTATGGAAATGTCACACTGATCACTGCTGTGTTCCCCCACACACCTGTGTGTGCACATGCACCACGGTTAATTCCCATATGAGAAAGCGTTTGCACGGGTGCTTAACTCCACACACGTCGCTTGTTCTATCTTGGGATGAAATCAATGAGATCAATTAAAGTAAAGCCATGCGCTGTCTCTGGTTTCCACTGTCTGGACATACATGAACCCGTGAGCCGCTGGGACAATGGCGGACCTATCCCTGCATATACACCTCCCACTTGCACTGGATCAGCTGGCCTCAAGATGCAGTCACTGGAATTCCAACGCTGGAGGTGTCAGAATACCGATTCCAGGGCCTGGAGAGAGAGCTCAGAGGATACGAACACTTGCTGATCTTCCAGAAGACCCACATTTGGTTCCCAGCACCTGTGCTTGGCAGTGCCCATGTAACTACAGGTCTGGGGGACCCAACGTTCTCTTCTGGTGTACACAAACACATGAATAAAAATTTTGTTAAAATCTAAAAACAATACTGATTCTTGGGTCCCACACATACTTAACTGAATTTGGGGCTGAAGCATCAAGAGAACATCATCTAGACCAGAACAGGAATTCGAGTAACTCCTAAGCACACGGACGTCTGGGGGCTACCGCATTACGAGAAAGCCTTTAAGGAAAGTTCCCTACTTGCAGAGCCCCCTTTGCTAGCGCTAGACACATACGGCGAGTTTGTGGACCAATCAACACGTCAATATACAAATTCCCAGGACACAGGGACTGACATCTTCCAGTTATGGTTCTAGGGGACAGTGAACAAGACATCCTCCTTGAGTGGGAAGAAGCATCAGAAGCCATGGTGCGACTCCATCTTGCCTCTCTAGGTATCTCCATCATGCAGCTCACTGCCAAGGTAGCCCAGCACTCACTCCAGAGGTCAGTCAAGGACAGAACAACCACACCAGTTCCACTGGCCAAGTCTCGTCGCCACCAACACTGTTTGGGAGAATCACCGTACCAGGGAGGAACACCAGGCACCTGGGTGGTTCTAGAACACTTGCAGTTGAGGAACAGGAGGTTAGATGTGATTATAATTGCCAGAGTTAGGATGAGATATAAACAAAGCCACCAACTCTTCTGCTGACTTCTCTGTCTCCTATGGATGTGAATATTTTGTCTGCTACTGGCAGGTGTTTCAGAATAGAAATGATTTGGTCTCAAGGAAGCCAGAGACTTGTGTGAGTCCATACAGTGTTCTTTGTACTCAACGGTGACTCTGCACAGTGAGATGCATCTGTTGTGGGGTATTTGTACACTGTGTGAAGGTGTATTGCTGTGGTTGGTGTAATAATGATTAGACAGGAGATGTAGGTGGGACTTCTGGGCAGAGACAGAAAGAGAAGGAGGAATCTAGGTATGTAGATAGTATGGGAGATGCCAGGAGACATGGAGAGGAAACAGGAGGCAAAAGAGGGAAGAGAGGCAATGCCATGTGATAGAGTATAGACTAATAGAAATTGCTCAAGTTATAAGAGTTGGCTAGGAACAAGCCTGAGCTATAGGCCAATCTTTCATAATAAGAAGTGTCCATGTCATTATTTGAGAGCAGGCAAGACTCATTAAATTTGGCACCCAACTTGGGGCACATACATAGAGCCCATTGCTCACAGCGTACAGAAAAGGCCCGGCTTCTTTATGAGTAGTCAATGCTGGGACAGTTAGGTGCAGCTGGGATGGTTAGGTGGACTTGAAGGGGGCAGAGGCAGCCACCGTGGCTTTACCAGGGAAGGCAGAAATGAACCAAACACTCATCAGGTCTGAGGCCTGCTGCTAAGATTAATGTGCATTTTTAGTCGGGTCAGAGCACTGAAGGTATCGAATCACTCCTACTGCAGAAGAGTAAAGGGGTTGTGGTTTTCATTACTGCATCACTTGCTTCTTCCCCATCAGTTCCTGTAATTCCTTCCTCTCGGGGACAGATTTTCCAGAACTCTCTTTACCATGAGATACCCAACCTGAAGATCAACACAGTACTTTCTGCGTCCCTGTCACTAAGAACAGGTTACTTCCTGTCAGTTTGATTCTTGACAACAGGGCTTTATGGCCCTGCAGTGGCTCATCCTCACGGGTACAGACCGTCGTGCACTATGGACCTTGTTAAAGATTTACCCACCTTATGCTTCAAGGACAGGGCGGCCCATCCATATTCTGAAAACGGCTGATAAAGCAGCCTTTCTGTCACATGCCCAACCCTTACTCAGAAGTGGCGCCATTCATAGGCTTCCCTGAGGGATGTGGGCACTTGGCCTCAGACGCTAATTCATCAGGTTCTCATAACCACCTCACTCTGAGACTTGATTTCACTAGATGTGCAAAGTGAGCTTCCTGTTCTGCAGGGCCAGTGACTGGAAACTGGACTTTCAAATCCTTGGAAGTTCTTGGCATTGATGTGTTCCTCATCTAATTCCAAACAAAATGCTGAGCTCCAGAGAGTGACCTGGCACCTTGTCTGATGTGGGCTTAAAAACGTGGCCATGCTTGTGTTTAAAGAAACCAGTCTCTCCAGGCATTCCACGGTGTGAAAACAGTAATCACGAAATATTATGGAGTAGACAACTTATTCTCCCCCTGTGTATGCACACGAGTGCAGGTATCCACAGAGACCAGAAGAAGCATGAGATTCTTTGGAGTCCATCACAGGTGGTTGTGAGCTGCCCAGTGTGGGCTGGGTACTGGGAACTGAACTCAGGTTCTCATGATTGAGCAGTCAGGACTCTTAACGGCTGAGCAGTCTCTTAAGCCTATCTTAACATTTAAACTTCTTTTTCATATTTAGCTTTTGATTTTGAGAGCCATTTAAGACTAGACAATTTATAATAGCAGTTCTTAAATTTTTTGCATTTAAGATCTCCTTTATAAAAGGTGGTGTTTGATTTTTTTTTTTTGAGACAGAATCTTTCTACATAGCTATGGCTGTCCTAGAACTTGCTAGGAAGACCAGGCTGGTCTTGAACACACAGAGAACCTCCTGTCTTGGCTTCCCTAGTACTGGGTTTAAAGTAGAGTGCAACCATATTTAGTATAAAGGAGATTTTATGCTTTGTGTATATATGTGTGTGTGTGTATGTGTGTGTGCATAGCTATAAGTGAAAATGCCTGGAGCCCAGAAGAGGGTGTTGGACCCCCTGTAACTGGAGTTATAGGTGGTTATGAGCTACTGGATAAAACGTGTGTTCTCTGCAAGAGCAGCACTAACAACTCCTGAGCCATCTCTCCAGTCCCTTCTGCATCTTACATTTCACTGAAGACCACAAAGAACTTTCAATTATTGAAGCCCGATCCTCCTGTCTTGTATACTCAGCCTGTCTCATGTTTTAGGTGATGCATGTGAGAAATCCAGCAAGGGCCTTATACACTTCCTTAGAGGGGTCTAGACTACACTTTTGGAATTGGGTCCTCGGGTCTTGTTTATGTCATGGAAGTGTTTGTTGATGGTCCCTTCTCTCTGGCATGGAAACCACCAAGAACTGTAAACTGTGTGCTACCTCACCATGGTCCCCAAGTCAAGATAAGACAGTTCTATGGAGGCAGAGGGTACGCAGTCCTCTTTGTTGGCTCTTTCTCCCCAAATGAAGAACTAGACAACTTTATCTTTTTCCTTAAAAGATGGCAGAACTAAAAAGATTTCCTTTGACTCTTTTTTCTGAGTTTGTGGGGAGGGAGGATGGCAAACAAGTGTGTTCTTGAAGCAGAGATTCCCAAAACAGAGACTGGAGTGAATGCAAGCAGAAAATTTATATTTGTTCATATCCCTAGTTTTATATCAGAGCTGTCTCTTTATACACAAGGTTGTCCTGTTTCATGAAGTTTACAGAAAGTGCCTGCTGTACAGTCTCTGCAGAGATGGACTAGGGTGGTCCTGGGCCTCAGTGCTCATGTAGAGGCGAGAACCAGGCCCCACATTGGGATGCTCTGGTCAGGAGCCTAGCCTGCTCTTTTGGGGCTTTGCCTGTCTGCCAGGGAGGAGGTGCCTAGAATTAGAGACACTAATTAAAATTAAAGGTAGATTAAGTAATGAAACTCGAGATCCAGAGATATTGGTAGAAAGGCTAAGCTATGTTGGACATATCCTAAGCTGTGTGGGACACATGTGCTGGGTTTGACATAAGTGTCCAAGCACTCCTTCCCTGCAGACATGAGGCCTGGCTTAGAACAGAGGGCAGCAGAGCTTTGCCTGCTGTCTTTCGGCTGTCTGGAGAGGCAGCAATTGTGGGGAAAAGGGCTCTGGGTTGGTGCAATCACAGGGGCCAGCAGGCTTAGGCAAGTCTCTTGCTGGAGGAACATCTCACAGAGCATTAACACAGTGTGCCTACAACGTTACCAGTCATACAGGCAGGACCCCCACACTGCAGGCATCTCTTACGTGATGGGGGGAGCGTCTTCTGTTTTGTGTTAATTTCATTGGTTAAATAAAGAGACTGCCTTGGCCCTTTAATAGGACATAAAATTAGGTAGGCGGAGTAAACAGAACAGAATGCTGGGAGAAAGAAGCTGAGTCAGTCGGTCGCTATGATTCTCCCACTCCAGACAGACGCAGGTTAAGATCTTTCCTGGTAAGCCACCTCATGGGCTACACAGATTATTAGAAATGGGTTAGCTCAATATGTAAGAGCTAGCCAATAAGAGGCTGGAACTAATGGGCCAGGCAGTGTTTAAAAGAATACAGTTTCCGTGTAATTATTTCGGGGCATAAGCTAGCCATGTGGGCGGCCGGGTGCCGGGGACGCAGCCCCGCTGCTCCTATTACAACACTTACGGACAGAATGCCATGTGGTATGTGACTGTACCTACCCCACCTGAGACACAGCACTCACCTCATTGAAATGGACATCCTGCATCCCAACGTCCTCCATCATGGCAGCCTCTTCATCGATGTTTGGTGTGATGACCCGGAAGGCGGTACATCCCTGTCTGAACATGCCTAGGCAGAGAGAAAGCAGAGAGGGGAGCTGTCAACCTGATTGGAACTCTTGGGTTCCTCCTGCCCTGTACATTTCTCGGTTGAAATCCGGATGCTCCTACCCTCCATATTCAGTTTGCTTCACGACTGAAGCAAACAGCTGAGGAGGGAACCCTCATGTCTGCCCCAGCGTCCACGCAGGAGGCTGCGGCCAGCCTGTCTTCTCTCTATCCAGTTCCCCACATTTAACCTTCACCAGCCTCACTCAGTTTCTCAACTCTTTTTTAATCTTTTAACCCACCTTAATTAAAATCCATTCAATCTTCAAAGAACCCATAGGCTGCCAAATCATAACCGAGTCAAGCCAGCGGCAACTGAACGAGGAAGCGTTTGGTCAAAGGATCCGTAGTCAGACACCAAGAAAAAGAAAGTGGCCAAAGCCAATGGAAGAGAAGTGAGCAGCCCCAAAACAAAGTCTCCTTCAAGCAGCTCACCACCTCACCATTCAGGCCAGGGAGAACCCCCAACTCGGACTGGGGCCCTCCCGACTGCCTCCAGCAACACAGATGATTCAACAGTCACATCTGCCAGCTGAGGGGCTGCCTGGGAGAAGAGAAGCCTTTTCTGTTCAGGAACCAGAAAGCCACAGTTCCAGAGGCTCAGCATCTGATACTCCCAGCTGACAACCTAAGTGAGATCAGTGTCTGGGGTAAGGGTCACAGCTCAGCTCGGACACCGGGACACAGGTTAGAGCCGGTTCAACATCAGCTGTGTGACGTGTTTAGTCGAGGAGGAATTTGAAATGTTCGGCCACTCTGGTTTGAGATGCTCCTTCATGAGTTTAGAAAAAAGAAACGCAGAGTATTCTAAAATCAGGTGTTGAGAAAGCAGAACCCAAAAGCAGAGACAATTCCTGCGGACATCTGTCCAGGTTTCCAGTCAACCCTGAGGTAGCCATTTTCACCAAAGTCCTCATATAGCCTTGCTTTGATCTGGCAACAAGGAAAGCAGAGAATCCCCCAAGTAAAGCTCTCCTTTGGGAACTTGAGGATACATTAATACAACAAAATTAAGACGAAAAAAATCGACCACTAGTGTTTAGGCCGATGGAAGAGCAGACGTGCTGACCAAACACTTGTGGCACAGAGCAATGGCTGCGAGGGACGCGGAGAGCCCGGTGATAGGAGAGTGCAGAATTGACAGAAACCACCAGAGCCCTGGAACGGCAGGTGAACAGAGCGGATGGGGACCCGTGGGAGCTGAGTGACCCTCAGGCTCACCTCCCCAGCTCTTCCTCTGGCACGTGTTATGGCTGTACAGGAAGACAGACGGTTCCCGCTGGAGCGCTAGGTCAGCTTCTAAACACGAGGAAATGCATCACCCGGTAAAATGTCTCAGCAGGGAATACTATATGAGCACGGCCCCTTTATTTCCTCTCTCATCCTGACTCTGAGACGTTTCAAGCCCTTGGCATCTGCCCCTTGATCACGCCTCTCACTTCGTAGAACCTGCAGAACCGCTCCTTGCTAGCCTGGACCAGGAACCCATAGTCCTCAGTATCGTATGTGCAGACTACCGGCTTTCCCAGAACCCCAGTATTCCAGAACAAGATGCCATCCTTGAGGGACGCCCCAAGTAACTGGTGTTTAACCAGGAGGAATCATGAATGAACTCATGGGAACAAGCGCGTAACACACAAATACAGAGCATAACTTGTACCCTGACCTTTTCCCACGCTAAAGTCAACAGGGCTGCATTCCAGAAAATCTGTCCAACAAATTCCCGTTAGAACTGTCACTTGATTGGTAACAGTTCTGGTGAGAATTATCTTAAGGGAAAATAAAGTCACGTCGGCTCTGCATTAGTTGGTCAGGAACGGCCAGATGCCAAGCTCATTAGCTGCTTCTTGAACAGCGTGAGGCTAGGACAGCAGGTCACGCTCTCTTCTTTACACCGGCACTATCTTGCTGTGCCCACGGAGGCAATCAAATGCTGTAACTGGGAATGAAGCAACCAGCAAGCCCGTGTGCGTGCAATTCCTCACCTCCAGATTTGCCCGCACGGCCCCACTCCTTACCTTTCCGCGTGAGATACTCTGCCACCAAGGCTGTTACGTGGACGTAGCACATGGCCGCCTGTCACAGGAGACAAACACAGGGGCTCAGAATCGTCAGCTAGAACCTGTGTCTTCAGAATAGACCTATTAGTAACAGCTTTGTGGAAAGAAGCGGAGCGGCTCACACAGGAACTGACACTTAGGAGTTGAAAAGTCAGGGAAATTTACATTACTGTATTTTACCATAAAAGACAAAATCAGCATTTTGAGAATTAGACCACTTGTCTCAACACAAAACAAAGTATTTAAAGAAAAGGTTTTCTTCCCAGACCCACATTTCAGGGGCTAAAAAAATTTTCCTTTCAATTTTATTTCTAAACATTTGTTTTTCTCTCTCTTCGTGTGTGTGTGAGAGAGGGCCCTGAATTCAGTATCACTGACCCATAGTGGAGGATTCCGTGTGACAGTGGAGGCAGACTGGAGAGATTTGCCCACAAGGCAACGGACACCGGGGAGTGCTGGCAACATGAGCATCCAGGAAAGAGGTGGGGGTCACGTTCTCCCCGGGATGCTCAGAAAGCAAGCACTCCCAACACCTAGACCTGGGACCTCGAGTTTCCCCCACCGTCAGGGGAAAGTGTCTGCTTGTGCTAGTTTGCGGCAGAGGTCTGAGTGAACACAGACTACAGCTGAACCTGGAAAGGGCTCTTCCTGCTTATGAGAAACCTGGGCCACAGAAATCCTGTAAAAAGTCTTAAATTCTGAGAGTTACAGAAAAATCATTATCGTGACTTTCTTTTTATGACATAGTCGAGGCTGCATTTATGGTGAAGAGGAAGGGACCGCGTATGTGGCAGCATACTGTGATGAACAGTGACCAAGCTTGCAGACTCAGAACCCTAATCACAAAATCAGCCACAGAGACATCACGGTCACAGTGCACACCCTCGCTGTGGTGACACTGGAAGACGCGTCCAGCCACAAATCCTGAATGGTGGGTCCACGGGAACACAGAACCTGGTTCCCTTGAATTTTTCATGTTACATAGGACACCATCAAGTCACAGTGGGTTAAAGAAGACGGTACAATGACCCAGAGCCAGGAAACGTGTGGCCTTGGATCTGAAGTTTCTCCCTCACGCCTATTCCCAGCCATGCTGTTTACACACAGAACTGTGTCTGCTGTGAACAGACGGGAATGTTTCAATACCTGCTACACATCCACAACAGGAGAGCGGGCTGCCCTAGGACGACCGTAACAGCAGCATCCTACCATGGGATCCAGCCACGGAGGTTTCGGCGCAGGAAAATGTACTTCAAAGTAGCAAGCAACTACATAAATATGCAGGTGTCCGCTTGTCATCTGTTTCCAGCCATCAAAATGCCCAGACAACTGTGCGCCGCCCCAAACCCAGAAGTACGTGTTTAAGGAACCATGTGTTCTCACGGGATTCCTTTGATTAACGGTATACTTTTTCTCAAAAGTACCTTCAGAGAATGAAACGAGTATAGCTGTTTCTCAGAAACTCAGGCGGGCAGGCCCCCTACCTCGGAGAGGTCCCCATTTTTCACATGGATCCTCGCCATGCTGTCCAGCCACGTCTTTCTGAGCTCGGGGGTACTGGCGTAGGACTTGGCCAGGCTGTACTGGAGGTCCACCAGCATCTCGGGGTCATTCTCATGTTCCTTCATCTGCGCTGTGGCCATCAGGACCGTGCGGATCCTCTTGGTCAAATCTTTTACATCAGAGGCGAAGCTGGTGTGCTAGACGAAGGGGGGGGGGAGAAGAAAGGACTCGCGACTTTAATCCGCCTTCTCCCTGATGCTCGCACACATCCTGGGAGGAGGGGAAAGGGGAGCTACTCACCTTGATGAGCCGGTCGCTGTTGGCACAGTTGTTGATAATGGACAAGGACTGCTGGAATCTGGTCCCTCCAATGCCAACCACGTCTGCAATCAACTGGCTGACAGAAATGATGACCTTAGGGACAGAAAAACGGGCACATCAATCTGCCTTCAGACGACGGTCAATTAGGACGTGCACGGAGTCGGTGTGAAGGTGGGATGCGTGGGGTGGGGACCACACCAGTGCGGGGAGCAGGGGCTGCCCACACCAGTGCGGGGAGCAGGGGCTGAGATCCCTCTCTTTTTTAAATCACTTTCAAAAATCATTTATGATTGTCTTCCTAATGTATTTTGCTCATGAAGTGTTAAAGGTGAATTGGAAGAACAAGAGGTGGAGGTATCCACACAACTCGGACTGCTACTTACCCACTGCACTCTGTAGTAAGGGGGGGGGACCCTATTCTCCCCTCAAGTGCTTGTTTGGAGCTTACATGGAAGGTTCTTTGCACTTTTTTTTTTAAACAGAACATGCAGGCGTTAAATATGCGAAGAGCAATCTGACCTTTTTGGAGTCTATAGATAGCAAGGCCTTAACTTAGGCGTTTGAGATCTGTATTTCATTTGTATTTTAATAAATAAAGCTTGCCTGAAGATCAGAATGCAGAACAGCCACACTAGTCAGCATACAGGCTAGGAGGTGGTGCATGCCTTTAATCCCAGCAGCCACACTAGTCAGCATACAGGCCAGGAGGTGGTGCATGCCTTTAATCCCAGCAGCCACACTAGTCAGCATACAGGCCAGGAGGTGGTGCATGCCTTTAATCCCAGCAGCCACACTAGCAGCCACACTGGTCAGCATACAGGCCAGGAGGCGGTGCATGCCTTTAACCCCAGCAGCCACACTAGTCAGCCATAGAGGCCAGGAGGCGGTGCATGCCTTTAACCCCAGCAGCCACACTAGTCAGCCATAGAGGCCAGGAGGTGGTGCATACCTTTAACCCCAGCAGCCACACTAGTCAGCCATAGAGGCCAGGAGGCGGTGCATGCCTTTAACCCCAGCAGCCACACTAGTCAGCCATAGAGGCCAGGAGGTGGTGCATGCCTTTAATCCCAGCACTGGAGAGAAATCTAAGGCAGGATGAGACAGGAACTGGCTTCACTTTCGGTCTGAAGATTTCATAGAGGTAAGAGCTCTCTAGTGGCTTGGCTGCTTTACTTTCCTGATCTTCCGACTGAACCCCAATATCCGTCTCTGGGTTTTTATTATTTGCGCTATAGGATCAAACACTGCAAGCAGTGCCGTGGAGAATGCTGACTGAACCCCCTCTTCCTTTCTGTCTCACCAGCCCTTGTCTCGTCTAGAGGGCCATCTTCTCCACCCTAGAGTAGACAATGCTCAGTGTGGACCCCCGAGATCTGCTCTTAATACTGAAGTTCAGGTGGGTTCTCCAAACATGCAAAGATCTGGACGCATACTTCTGTAAATTCTTCTCACCTGTGTTCTAAATATGAAGGGGCTTCTCTAGTTCCCCGGATGGGTGATTCCCACAGTGGACCTTATAACTCGGGAAATACCTACTCAGGCCCCTTCAACATATAACCCTTCCTCATCCTCAGGTCCTCTGAGAAGCCACCCCTGCTCCCCAGAATCCCTAATCAGGATTCTGGTCCTTTCTGGATCTCAAGTTCCTCTATGGGAACACGGGCCCAGTACACTGTAAGGGCCTTGGGTTTGTCTGAGGACTCCCTGAACACGCACTCCAGGAAGACCAGGAGAGGATCGCTGTTCTGTTCACGGATGCAGGCATTAATTCTAGTGCATTAGTCTATGGACAAAAACTACCATGTTAACAAAGGAACAAATGCAGATTGAAAAGGCTCTCCCGTCACATGTCCGTAAAAAATACGTATCTATGAAAACACAGAGTTCTTGCTATTATCTTAGCTGGTTTTAAGAGCAGAGAATTTTGCATGTTTTAACTGGACACACAGGAGAGGCACTCATGAACAGAAGACAGGAAAGTCTACTTTGGGGGTTTTGTGTTTTGAAGACATTTAATATTAAGCACCTTGTGCCAACAGACTATCAGTTCAATATTGATTCAATACTTAGCTATCAAGCTACAGATGGAAGACACCCCAGGCCAGGGTCTCACAGTATGGAGGTTGAAACAAACACATCCAGTGAATGTGACTTCTCAACTCTCCACTTGGCCTTTTACAGCCGTCACGAGGAGGTGTCAGGACACATGAGCCTCAACGAGACGGGATCCCACCAGGCTCCTGTGCCCCGGCGAGCTAAAGCACACACCTGTAAGTGTGTCCGGACAAAGGACTTCTTCCCTGTGTAGTCGAAGTTGTTCCTCATCAGAAAGTAGAGCAGCTGGGACGCGTCGGTCCGGATGGAGCCGAGCTTGGAGTTACAGCACTTGAGCACCTCGTAGCACAGCGAGGCACACATGTCCGCTCGCCCCTCGTAGAAGGTGGAGGGGAACTAGAACAAAACACAGGGCGGGCAGGCCAGCGAGGTCAGTGCTCCAGACTGACAGCGGGAAACCTGTCACCGTCAGTACAACCGCGGCCTACAAGTGGCTTACCTTGTAAATCAAGGACCTTAAGGCAGTAAAGACATTTTTTAAAGCCATTTCTGACTGGTGCTTTTGAAGAAAACACAGGTAGACGTCAAACACTTTCTTCATGAGAGGATTATGTCCATGGTCAGCCAAGAGCTGGTTCTGAAAGACATGCATTGACGTCATTGTTTGAGAGACACATCTAACATCTCGAAGACATGTCATACAATGGACAGCCTCAAAGACTGTGTCTTCCGAGCCAAGGGATAAACCAGTTCTGCTACAAGTGCCCCAAGGAAGGCACAGAATGCTCCTGTAGGCCAAGCAGGTCCACCAGAACACTGACCACTCAGGCAGGTTTCTAGAAAACCGCAGTGTGGTTTACACGCTTAGTCCTGAGTGTGTTTCTGCAGACTTATTTGTAAGCATGTATCACCATCACAACTGACTCTGGATGTGATATCTTCATTCTAACGTGGGAGTGCCATTATAGGTGTCTGTGAACTGATGGGCGGGTAATGATACAGAATCCTGTCTTCCCCAAGTGATGTCTTACCCAGCCTGGCTTCCTGGGCATTCAGCTAAGCTATAATCAAACATTTTGGAGGGACAGCATGCATAGTCTTTGGTCAGGCACCACACAGGTAAACTGAGCTCCAACAGTCTCGTTTGTGAGACGGCAACTCTAAAACTATCTTGTGTTCCGACTGTGACAAACCAAGGTCAGAAACCCCAGAACAGAGAAAGGAGGTGGGCATGAAACCCCACCCCGAGTCACAGAGTGATTGCCAGGGTTAGCCGCAAGGAGAGGGAGAGACACCCATGGTGCCCCTGGGCTTTAAGTAGCCTTTCTGCCTGTGCGCCTGCTCTGCACAGGCCTTTCCTCGAAGTCTCCTGCCTCTTCACATGGAGGGTTTTGTTTCAAAATAAGTGGAGAAGACGAAACAGAGCCTGACTCTGGCTAGAATTCCCTAGTACCCTTGTAATTAAACACATGGTTCCAACAGTTAGATATGAGCTAACTCAGTGTCTTTTCCCACACTAGGAATGGAAGGGACTGTTAACTGGAAGTGTTAGGCTCCTAACAAGACAGAACACGATACAGTGGTATTTATGTATAAAAACACCAGAATTAAAACCATCACGTATTCCAACTGAATTTTTTTTAAACTGAGTGTGGTTTTGTCCTCCTGAACAGAGAGAGGCTTGAAGAACCTGCACCAGTGGCTAATTAGTCGCTAAGTTTAAAACCCAAACTCTTTCATTTCTTTCTCATGACATGATTTTGTCATTTAATTTAGTAATAGATAATTTGAAAAAGGTGAGTTTATGTTTAACTCGCCTCTCTCTTTAAATATCTAATTTAAGACATTTGGCTTTGCTTCAAGATGTTCACAGCAGAAATGCCTCGTTAGGTTCCCACACTTATCATATGGAGGGCGCAGGATAAATACTTTCTTCTAGCCAAGACAGCTGTCTCCAGGGACCGCCTCTGGCTTTTCCAAGCATGCGGCACACAGGCCGGTTAAGCTCTGTTATCTGTAAGAAAGGGAGCTGCAGTCACTCTCTACGGGAAAGCTTCATTAAGGAAGCCTGGAGATCAGCAGTCTTAACTGAAGTAAAAACACATCAGGCACGCGTGTTGGTTAAGCTTGGTAAACTGAACGGATTTACCAGATAAAACCTCTGACCTTGGGCAAGGTGTGTTTAATACAAACCTTAAAAGCCAGTGTGAACAGAGAGAGCGTGTCCAGAGTGGTGAGGCAAACCTCTGTAGCAATGTTGGCTTCAAGAAGCGACTGGTGCAAGACATCCGCCTCCGAGTGGCCATAGCCTGCGTGAATCAACACAGCGTTACTGTCTGGGGGTTCAGGCACAGGGCTGGCGAGGTCGGCAGCGACAGTCAACTCTTGATTATTACAGACGATCCCCTTTTCAGGGCACGTCTCCTCCTCTGCCTTTGTAAGGAGTCGGCATTAATAGTGTTCCCGTTCAATGACGCATCTTTTCCAACTCTGGAGGCCCAGTGACAGCAACAGCCATTTACGGTTTGCTTGCTCGGTGCCAGCTGAGTCTGGGAATGCCATGCTATGATCTAGTCACTCAGCACCCTGTTAAGTACCCTTTGCAGACAAGGGAAGAGGCCTGGGTAAGCTACAGGGCTAGACTGAGGTCATAAGGTACTAAGATGGTACCAGCACACCCATCAAGACCAGTTGCAGTCCACCAGCTGCACGGCTGAGCTGTTACAATGGCCAGGGTGCTGACAACGTCCCAATCACCCTATGGTGAGAAGAGATGGGGCCGATGGCCAGTTACTCCACCTAGCTCTATAATTTACTATCTGGTGTTACAGCAAGTTGGCTGACCACTTTATACTTCAGCAGCCCTATCTGTAGAACAGGGATAAAGTATGCACACTTCTAAGGGCTGTCGGGAGGATATATTCATTAGTATTGTGAGGTTCACAGAAATGTGCCCAGGACAAACTGAGCAACATAAAGCATTAAGTCGGTAACACCAAGGCCTGCGTTTAGCTAGAATCATGAGCGATAATCAAGAGTTGACTGTACTGCAAATAATCTTCTACTTGCTTTAATAAAAGCATAAAAGCCAATATATTGGAAAGAAATGTCTATGGAAAGGACCAGAAAGACCTGTCATGTAAATTTAGCTTTATCATACACAACTTAAACATAAACTGCAATCTTCAACAGTGGCTGCAAAATCAACTCAGTAATGATATAAATGCAGTTTAACATACAATTTGTGATATTAAACTATGACATGGAATGCATTAGCAGAAACACGTGGAGAGGATGTAAAGATGTTACCATGGTGTCTAGCTGATACAGAAAGATGGTAACACGACAGGACACAATGTAATGACTTTCTCCAAGGAGTGTGGAGGAAGCAGCACCTACAAATTGGTCTTTTGTTTAATACTCTAGAGAGGAAGATGTTAGTTCAGAGATGAGAAAAATATAGTACAGAAAAATCTATAGAGTTTCCTTGAGATTACTAATGGGAACCACCCTCCACCCAGAACTCGGACTCCAAATTCCTATTTGGGTCACTGCATCAGAGGACTGATATTGTTAAATAGTAGGAAGAGAGAATAGCAGGACCTTGTTCTGACTGAAGGAAATGTGAGAATTATAGTTTCACAAATGCTAGAGAGGAGCTTTTAAAGCCACAGGAGGTGCTTTGAGATGGCCATGAAAACATTATCAACTGTATTCATTCAACTCTGCTTTTCAACAGGTAGTTCTGAAACTACCTGTCCTCGTGTCAGGGTTGGCTCCCTCCTCATGAGGATATGTAATATATTCAACACTATCCTTTTTTTTGTTTGTCCATTTTAAAAGGATGTCTTTATTTATTATGGATACAGTGTTCTGCCTGCATGTATGCCTGTACGCCCAAAGAGGGCATCGGAGCTCACTACAGATGGTGTGAGCCACCATGTGGTTGCTGGGAACGGAACTCAGAAGAACTGGAAGAGCAGCCAGTGTTTTTAACCTCTGAGCCCTCTCTCCCATTCTTCTTTGTCCATTTTTAAACAAGCAGTTGTCTAGAGAAAAGAAAGATGGCTATTTGGGGGTTATTAATACCACCATACTGCCTTTACACAAACCAAGGCATTGCTTTGGGGGGGTGGGGTGGGATAAGATACAGAGACAGTGAAAGGAGGATTGATGAATGCTGTGACAGAGATACAAACCATGGAGAGGGGACAAAACCCAAAACATCAACTGCGATCAGGCCAGCTAAAAACATTCCCATAGGTCTCAGGGACCTTTAAGGAAGCTGCTGTTCACTCCCAGGGAGTTGTGGTCTGGGCTAAGAGTTTGAAAAGAATGTGGTTTCTGGTGACGTTACAGCTTTCTCTTTATAGAATTGCCCTTCTTTCTATAAAACACTCAGGCTAAGTGCATGCAGGTAGCTATTATAAATGAGACAGCCTCCTACTGAGGAATTCCTGTAGCACTGACCTACTCCTGGCCCAAAGCCTGGAAACAGAGAATCAGAACTTAACATGTCTTGTCATTTTAAAAATACAGAACCAAGGTGTCAGGATGTTTAAGTGAAAGAATTACATATACATGAAATACAGCGATGACAAGATGCTCTGATCTACCTATCTCTTGGACAGGTGTAGAGATGGGTATTGGGGGGGGTGCATATATGAGCAGAGATATACAGATATGAAAATGTCATTTATTCTGTACATTAATGAAAAAATTAATTAAAAGTCACAAAAATTAAACAAAACCCAAAGAAAAGGGATTAAGTCAGATTTTTGGAGAATGAGCCTGTCTGGGTCACACAAAAATCTGTCCTCTCAACAGGGGCTTGTCACACAGCCTCGATTCAGTAGAATTCTTAAACTAGCGCTCAACCTTGTAAGATCCCTGACACTAAGTGGCAGCTCAGACTGTCCTCAGTCACAGAAGCCGAGACAGAATGTCTCAGGAAGATGCTGTCAACAGTCATGTTAGAGAACACAGGAAAATGAAACAATTAGTAACTCCACAAGACTGGGACCTTCAGAGACCAAGACTTCAAAACTGAAGGCTGAGAGATCATCGTGGCGCACACTTACATACACCGCCATCTTAGGTCTTGTTTATCAGGGTGTCTCACCGGCCAGAGCCCACCAAGCATGCCAGGACGGCTAATCAGTAAGGAGTCACCTGTGCCCAATTACATGCGTGCCAGCGCTACCACACCTGTCTGGTTTTGTTCTAATGTGGGTTCTATCAGGGAGAACTTCACTAGGCTATGTCCTAGTCCAAGGATCAGTTGTGAGAGTGTTGTGAAGACTACTTCCACTAGGGGGCGGCAGTGCATAACTTGGATTCTCTCCACCCCTGCTCAGCCTGCAGGAGCAACAGGCCTCTGTCACAGGGGTGACATCTTTGGGTGGCATGTTGTAGGCTGGTTTGGGAGTCCTCAGCATTCATAGCTCACATTTATAAACATTTTAAACCACCATTACGCCTGTGATAAGACTTGTTTTTATTTTAAAATTGTGTGTTAGCATGTGGGGTGAGCATACAGTGGAGGCAGAGACACACGTTGTGTGTCTTCCTCTATTACCTTCCACATTATGAGAGAAATCTTCAAACTACATTTCTTTACTTGACTATTATTTGGGTGTGCCTATTTGGAGGGGAGAGGGCCATTCGCAGAAGTTCTCTTTTTTCACCACACGGGCCCTGGAGATTAAACTCAAGTGGACAGGTTTAGCAGCCTTCAGGGGCTGAGCAATCTTACTCGCCCGCCCGTCTCCAACTTATTTCTCCAGGCAGCTCCTGTTACTGAACCTGGAGCTTGCTGTATTGGCTGGAACTGCTGGCCAGCACACCCTTCGCCTGCCTCCGTATACCCAGGCCTGGGGTGACCGACACACACCAGCTTTTATGTGGGTGCTGGGAATCTCAACTCAGGCCTTCCGGCTTACACAGCAAGCACCTCACCAACACACTGCCCCAGCACCAAGACTTGTTCTAAAACCTCAAAGGATTTTGAACACTCAAGGGCCAAAAAGGAGCACACCTCCACGTCACCTGTTAGGTTTAAATGTAATTAACCCTACTGTAGCTTACAAGTTCACCTAGCCTGATCGCTCAACTAACCCTGCCGACTCCATCTGTAACTTGGCCTCTTCCCCGAGACCCTGCATTGGAATGACTGCGGCAGGAGCCCCTCAGCCACCTCTGCCTTCTGATGGTGAGGAGTGTGAGAGATGGATCAGACCCACCGTCTCCCAGGCTACGCTTCGGTTCCATGGCTGGTTTTCCTCTATGGAACCAAACTCTGTATTTTTATTGTGACTTTCGTCCCTTCTGGATAACCTTACACGCCCAGAAAGACAGGAAGTTTGGGGTATAAAACATGAACTGACAAAGCCCCTTTCTTGCTGAAAGGACTCCTCAGATGGGAACCTGCCATCTTACCCGAGAACTACCTGCATGTGGCTTTATGAGATGCCAACGTAGTTTATGTAAGAAAGCATAACTGTGATCAACACCAGTTATTCACCCCTCCCACCTAACTGCTTTCTTAGGTTTCCCTCACAGATGAGCAAGGGTGTATACAGAATAAAGAACAATGTTCTATGGCAAATGATATAATTTGCTAGCTCCCCCGACTCACATAAAACAACCATGCTCAGAGCGATCTGTGGCCACAATCCATGAGGTGCAAGCTCACACGAACTGTGGCACTGACTTTCTCTTCTTTGAGGGATACTGCAGAATAAAGGCCACCTGAGTTTGAAAATGGCACTAAGTACACAGCCTCAAACTGTGAAGACACCTGAAGGACATGTGGCCCAAGCTCGCACCCCCTCTGAGGACATCAAGACAACTAACCTCAAGCAGGGGACCTCATTCGTAACCCTGAGCCAATTCCGGTTCAATAAACATCATTACTGATGGACTAGCCCCTCGGATGACCTATGAAGATACACCGTTTTCAGAAATGCGCGTGTTCCACGGGCAGCACTCATGGTGGATTCTCCCACAGCCTCCTCTCTGGGGAGTTAGGGAAGAGCATGTGTAGCCCTGCCTACAGAAGACTGGCCATCATGGGCCTCTGCTGCCCCCTGCTGGCCAAGAGGATGTCTGCCAAAAAGGGAAGCAATGGCCACCAAGAGAAGCAGCTTTAGCCTTTGCATATCCCCGGAAGACAGGCTGCCCACTTCCAGGCTCTGTATCACATTGCCTGGATTAACAGAAGGGGCTGTATTTACTGCAATGCAAGCTTTTTCTTTTTTGCAAAGGGACATACATGATCCCAAGTTTCCCCAGAATACCTAGGTAGAGATGAGCAGGTACACGTACGTATACATTATATACATATACACATTATACACATAACACAGTAGACGTTCATTCTCTTTGCAGGCTTTTGGCCAAGTTCCATGAGGAGCTAAAAGAGGTGGTGGCAGGCAAGGCTAACGCCACCTAATCAGAACTCAATCTCGAGAGTAAGATTGAGTCCTGGAAGATGTGATGATTTAACAACTCAAGAAGAGGAACTGTGGAGACACAGGCGGAGGCCAAAGGAATCAGAACACTACTTCCTGGCAGAGCAGCAGAGACAGGTGACTGAGGACAGCGTGCCACTGAAACTGAAGGGAAGGCCGGGTGCCAGCTTCTCCGTGAGCTGCAGGGAGAGAAGCCAGTCTCGCTGATACGCTGGTTTTGCAGCAGCCCAGCTTGTGTCTGTCCTGCCTCTGGGTCCCTGCTGCTACCACTGCCTCCATCTGCAGGAAGGGGCGGTTTCCTGGCTGGGCTGTCACCATGTTCATCTGACACCTATATCTCTAGAGACGGGGCCTTCTTCGTCCGCTTAGGGAAAAATCCTGCAGTGTTCCTGCATTTATTTCAGCAGATAGTGAAGGACTATGGCCTAGATAATCTGGGGAAAGTGAGCTCCCACAGCCCAGCGTGGCATAGGGGACTGTGTTTCTGCCACAAAACAGGAAATGAAAAGTAAAAAGTAACAGAACCCCTGGCATTCTTTGCTTTAACTCATTGTTCATCAAGCCCAACAAAGGGTTAAAAACACAAGTATTATAGCCTCAAATATCTCATAAATATGTACCCTACTCTACGGGTAAGAGCACAGAACCAGAACTGGACGTCCTTACTGAGTTTAGCGGGTGGCAGATGATGGGACAGTGTTCTGAGAGAAGCCTGGACCCGCAGGATGAGATTTAGCTTTGACTTTGTTGGTGAAAGTGTGGAAAGCCACTGTATAGATTTCTTTGTTTTGTGTGCTTTTTTTCCTTTTAAAAAGTATTTATGTGTATGGATGTTTTGTCTGTATGTATGTCTGTATACCACATGTTGGCCAGGAGTCCCTGGGACTGGAGTTGATGGTTTTGAGCTGCCATGTGGGTGCTGGGAATTGAACCCAGGTACTCTGGTAGAGCAGTCAGTGCTCTCAAACACTGAGCCATATCTCCAGTCCAAATTTTGTGTGGTGTTTCTGACACAGGGTCTCACCAAGTAACCTTGGCTTCAAATTCGATATATAGAGTAGGCTAGCCTTGAGCTCGCTCACAGAGAGTCAGCCCCCTGCCTCTGCCTCCTGAGTGCTTAGATTAAAGGTGTGTGCCACCACCACACCCGAGAAGCCTCACTTTGTGCTGCCCTTCTCGGGACTGTTTCCAATACAAGGTGGTGGGAATATTGTCTTTATGCAGAGTCGGCATGAAGAGAGAGGTCTGACAACCACAGCAGATGGAATTATTGCGATTAGGGACGATGGGAGGATATTAATAACCATGTATTAAAGACAGTGCCGGGAAGGAGAACGTGGTTTTGTAGGACTCGGAGAGGAGAAGGAAGAGCTCTTGAGAAAACAGAAACAGAAGCAGGGCTCCACAGATGGTCTTATTAATTTTTCATGGGCTGCATGGCCGGTACCTTTTAGGTTTTCTGCTTTGAGAAACCCATAGGTAGATTAAAACACCAAAATGTCTAGAGACAGGGCATGAAGCTGTTTGGGTAACTGGTAGAAGTAAATCTAAAAGCCGGTCCCACATACTAGCGGAATGGCTACGGTGAAGTTAGGAAAGCCCGCAGTTAGGAGGCGAGGCGGATGGAAAGGTCTTGGTTGCAAGTGAAGGGCCTGGAGAGCAGACCCCAACCGGATTCCATCTTACCATTGTCTACAGATATCCCAAGCACACTTGATATCTTTCTCACACTGAAAACACAGAAAAAGTCACTTTGTTACTGGATGCTTTTGCATACCCTCGCAAATCGATTCACGGGCTTTAAAAATTCATTTGCAGGCGGGATGTCAGAACGTGGGCGCTCAACCAATTACACGCACGGAGCAGGACCCAGATGTGACGGGAGGAAGGGATAGGGATAAAATTAACACAAGAAATGCATGTGCTAAATTTAGAATACAAGACAGTGTCTGCCCATCGTCCCTGCAGAATTCTGTCTGGAGTTAGGGCAAAGAGACTAAGCGCTTTCAGATGGGCGCCGTAGCTGATTGGGCTCCACGTTCTGTCACCCTCCACTGCTCAGGACACTCCTCCAAGAAAGGGAACTCTTCTTCCTAATCGTTTTGCTCTGGAAGAAAAATCAAGTCGGTGATGTGGTACGGTGTGGCCGGGGCTGTCCCCTCTGCGACGGCACAGAGATGGCTGGCTGTTACGATGGTAAGGCATGGGACTTACTGTGGTTAAAAGTGACAGAGTTATCCAGGCTGCCCAGCTGCTGCAATCTGGCATGCATCATTCCTGTTCTGTTACGGGAAACAGGCAATGTCTGAGACTTTCGATCATGACCTACGGGTCCCAACCCCTCCTGGTTCCTGTAACATGAGTGACATGGGATAGAAGCAAACGTTAGATGTGTTACGACAAGCAGGACAGGAGCATTAGTGAAGCTGGGACACGACACAGGGACAGCCGGGCTACACGAAGCCAAGCAGTCGGGGACTCAGACAGCCGGCAGCGCCGACACAGTGCACGGTGAAGCCACCAGACTTTGAAGGAGCAAAGCCAAGCCAAGGCATTGAGTCTTTCTTTTCAAACAGAGCATTGCTCCGGGGTGGAGGTAACAGTCAGCATCTGACGAGAGAGCACTGCAAACCTCTCCGAACTACGTGGCATGAGCACAACTTTACTCTGATTAAACAAGGCACCGACAGAAGCAGAGGGCACATGCGACGGCAGGGGTTAAAGGAGTCAGTTGAACTCCGGTATTCTTACCCAAGCAGGAGGAAGTGCCACACACTTTGTTAAACTTGGGAAGCGGCCGAGTAGAGAAAACAGACAAGTGCCCGGGTTAGCAATCAGACAGCTCACTTCCCTAGTGTGTACCATCACCAGAGCAGACGGAACCAGACTATGACACCTGTCCCCCGTCCCGGAGCCAACCAACAGGGACATGCAGGGATTGTCATCAACAGCATGCTGCTGGATCCCTTCCCAGGGACAAGCAGAAGGCACAGTGTTCACACAGCCACACCACCGTGGACGCAAACACTGACGACATTCATGTCATGGTTTAAGACCCTGGTCACATGCAGCAGAGACCATGACAATCTTTGTGTAGAGCAGCGTGTGTCTTCCCACAGTGCAAGGAACAAAGTGAACACGTCTCTACCCCTGCCTCCCCTGCCCATCCACTCTTAATTAGTCCATATTCTATGCAAATATATACAGGGGCTTACACAGGGACAAATTTTCCTCCAAAAGTTAAATTTATATCCACTAATGGGGAGGGAAAAAGAAAGAGCCACTTTAGAAATTATTCTGAAATATTTTGTCAGGGAGGAGCCAGCAGCTTCCCAGTCACCAGTTGGAGCTCAGAGGCTTTATCCTACTCAGCAGAACATTCTCCTAATGCCTTGCTGTATGAAACTCGGAGAAACCGCCAAGAAGGCGTGGCAGTTGCCAAGCACAGAGCCTTTTGGTGGTTAGCTTGCCTATCTTCCCCGGGCAATGCGGGAGAGAGGAAGTCAAGCTATGTTTACCGGCATCCATGCACCCTGTATATACTTGCATTTTGTATTCGAAAACAAACATAAAATCACAGCGATGATAAAAAACAGAGGTTAAGACCAGGGAACTTTAAAATGACCACATTTTCAATTAAAACAAAACACTAATAAGAGGAAAGTGCGAAATGGTCGCACTAAACTTGTTTCTTTCTGAAAGAGGACACAAGCTTTCATTTCTTAACACAAAACATAATCCCGAAAAGTTCTCGGATGTCCCCAGCAGGGAGAGCAGCGGCAGAAAGAGTCGACTGCACTCAAATGCCGTGCCTACTAACGCCTGTTCTGTTTCACTGCTGTAAACCACAAGGAAAACAAATTCAATTAAAACTAGACAATGCAGTTTTACTTATAACCAAACCGTTAAAATATAATAGAGGACCGTGCTGGAATGCCCTGTCTCCGACACAGAAAGACATATGGATGGACAGGACAGATACACGGGGTGGTGGTAGGGCAGGGGAAGGCCTGGGAATGACAAGCTGTGCTGGGAGGAATCGCCCCCAGGGGGCTGTCTGATCACACATCTGTACTCCTGAGTATGGGAGAGAGTGTGGGCAGGACAGGTTCATGGGGAGACATGGTACCAACAGAGTTGTGTGAGACAAGAACACAGGGCACTTCCTGACTGTCAGAACAAAGGAAAAGCTCCATCCATGCAAAAGGCCAGTGAAGAGCCACACAAATCTGACACAGGCTTTCAGAAACATTCTCTTAATTATGGAGAAAAAAAAATAAAAATGGTTAGGTGAGAACATAGCTGCTTCTTAGCTGGGAGCAAGGGAGATTTTAAAGCCAGAGAGGGCATAAAGTCATCGGGGAAGGAGAGAGCATGGGGAGGAGACAGAGAAGGAGACAGAAGTGAGTTGGGATCCAGGATCCTCCAGGGAGGATTATCTGTGGTGTACTGTCGCTACGGGAACGAGACAAAGGAGACAGAAGGAAGGCAGGAACGCAGACATAGATGGACAGCTCCTTGGTTCCATGGCAGCAACCTGAGCTCACGGCTGCTTGTGTGAATCCCACCTGCTGGCCGCCACAGGGGACCATTCTCACACAGCCTCACAGAGAACGACACTCCATGTCACAGGTCACCCCACAGTACCTGGCTATGTAGCGCTTCCCCATGTACTGGAACTGGTGCAAGCAGACCCTGCGGACAGACGACAGAGAAAGTGCGGTTAGAACTGTGTTCTGTCCACGGCTTTGCTTAAGTCTATTCACCATAACAGAAAGGGTACTGATGACGTACCAGCCCTTAACTCTCGGCTTTGAGAAATGTTCTATAAGATCCTCCACCCAAAGACAAGCATTAGCATATCAGGGAAGGCACACACACGCGTGCTGCCATCAGAACTGCTGTCATGGATGGAGTGCATTCTGCCCTTCAGGGCTGGCAGACATGCTCCAAGGCACTGCGCCTTAGAATGTCTTGGAGACTCCCATTGGCCCTGTTACTCCTTCCCTGTCTGAGTCTGAACGAGGAGCTCTGTCTTTGGGCTCAAGCAGACGGAATGGTCCCTGACAGGCACCAAGTACAAAACTCTCTGTTTTGAGTAGAGCCACAAAACTGAACATTTAAAAACCATGCACTTTAATAGTGGTAGCTAATATAATGAGTTCTCTGGGTTCAAGGCATGACAGCCTCCCCACGGGAGTCAGTCACAGGACGGAACCACTTCTGTCAGCTCCCTAGGCTTCCCCTCACAGTTCTGATACACACAAAGCTCAGAACAAGATTTCCATGTGAGTTTCTTCAGGTAGCTTTTGCAGTAGACAGACACAGAGCTGCCTAAGTCATCACGCATTCAACTGTGAACCGAATAACCAATAACAGAGCTGAGCAATTCTCTTTCTTTGACCATGGCGTGTGTTTGATTGAGGGTGCTGTCTGAGGTGCTATTATAGGTCGATAAGTGTTAAATTTCAAAAACAGCCCAAATTCTGATTTTGAAAAATTATCTGCCCTTGGCAGTTTTAGATAAGGTGCTATGGATCTGTATTTCTAAAGACAAAGAGCTTAAAGGAAATCAGAAACATATCCCAAAAAGATTTAAAAAAAAAAACCCACAAAACCAACCAAACACAGCAGCCACATAGCAGCGAAAACGTTTTACATAGTTTTATCAAAGTGGCCTCAGAACAGAGGTTTCTCATGAGCCACAAGCAATCATTTACATATCATATGGGTGGCCACTGTTGATGACTGATGAGGGAAACCAAGTCATGCCCGAGGACACAGTGTCCCCACCCCTGGCTGGAAAGATGAAGAGGCCACAGGTATGGACAGAGCCACTCACTCAGATATGGTAAAGAAGTCCATCAGCTCGGCGGTCGAAGCCTTGTTCCAGTACGTGAACAGCGCATCTGAAACAAGCATTGATTGGTCAGAGTCACAATATACAGTATGTATTACAGATGATCACTTAGGACACTGGGGACAGACTCCAGAGTGTGGGTCTCCATCACGGCCTCTTTTGTATTGGACCGAAAGGCAAACCTCACTAGTGGGCCCTCCCGGATAACACACACAGCAGGCTTACTCAGTTCCAACACCACTCAAACTTCTGAACTTCAATAATGCATCACCTAGTGCTGTGTTACATAGTATGAGCCCATCCACTTGTACATAATGTGCTCTTAACAGACTAGAAAATTGGAAGAATCTAAGAGGCCATAATAATCCAAAGTCGGCCTCTCTATTTCCATCTATAGAGATCTTCCCCCCCTTCGTAGGATTTATTGACAATGAAAACATCTGCTGTTTTGCTTTTAAAGTTATTTTAGATTTGTTTTTAATTATGTGCATTATGTGTGTCTGTGTTGGGTGTGTGCACACGAGGGCAGTGCCTTTGGAGGCCGGAGGGCATCTCATCCCTGGAGCTGGAATTACAGGGTGTAGGTGCTGGAAACTGAACTCGCCAGCACCTGCCTTTGAGTTTTAAAGGAACAATATAGATCGGCTCTACCCGGATGTTTCCAAGCTGCAGAGAATCCTCTACGGGCGACCGTAAGGGGACTAACCAGTCTCTATTGATGGACATTACGGCACGGCTGGTCTTTTGTTCTATTACAAGCATGCTTTGCTGACCATCTTGTCATATGGGTCTTCCCATGTGTGACCAGCTACACCTACGGAAGAAATTCTTGAAATGGATACATGAAAATCAGTGGCAAACACATTTGAATCTCTGTGTGGAACCTCTCTACAGGGCACATTTGACATGTGTGCATTCAGCTCAGGAAAACGGCTCAGTCCTTGGAGGTTGAGATGGCTGTAGTTCTGTATTCTACACTCACCAGCGGCAGGGATGGGAAGGGAAGACACGGGCTATGTGGCATGGAGCTGTGCCAGGCTGTGCTAGGTGCTGTCCCAATTCCATGGGCAGGTCACCCATGTGGACGACAAGTTCTCATTTATAGGTTATACTATCTGAGGCTTAGGGAAAAAGCTAAGTGTATCTCCCATTTTACTCCCTAGAGAATCATGGCTGAACGTAGACTACAGGTGGCCATGTTCTAGGCCAGGTCTGACTCATGTGATCAACAGTAAGGGTGTAAGCTTCTCCTGGAGGGTTCTGAACGCAGGTAGACAAACTGCTGAGTGGAGCTGATCATCACAGGAAAGGTGAGCCCTGCGGAGCCTCACAGTGGCCCAGCGCGCATCTGTGGCTACCACAAGCACACACCAGCAATGTCCCTGCTAGTCCTGGCTCTGGACTGAGGCTACTCAAGGAGGGCGCTTGAGAAGCACGGAGCACACGGACTCGTTACATTGGAGAGGAAAGGGTGTGCGATCTGCAGTGTGGTACGACTGCCTCTGTCTTCTGGCAAACCATCTTCTGGGGTGGTTTGCTCCCTTGCCTCTACCACACACACACACACACACACACACACACACACACACACACCCCAAGACCAGGCAGATTTCTAGGGCTGACTTAGAGCTTTTTAGTGCCACCCATGACCCAGGATTTCTAGAACGGGATTTATCTAGAAGGCCTGGTTTCTGTCCTTATCACGGCATGAACTGGAAACCAGGTAAGGGTAGCCTGTGCCCCATCCCAGGGCTCTGGAGGTGATGGCAGGAGGGTCGGAAGTTCAAAGTCACTTTTGGCCACAAAGGTCTAGCCTGGGCTATATGAAACACTATATTAAAAAAATTCCATTTTAGAATTTGTTTTCTAGAATAAAAGTAACCAATTTTTCCACTTCAAGGCTTCTATTTCTATAGCATTCAGCAAATTAATACAATTTTTTAAAAAAAGAACAAAGATGGGATTCTCTTAAATATCTTAGGTTTTCAACTAATGCCACCTAAAATGATTTACTGAGACACGGAGGACAAGGGGGTGGGGTTTTGGCTCTACCCACGGTCAGACACAGACACACTCTGCTCTACCCACGGTCAGACACAGACACGCTCTGCTCTACCCACCGTCGGACACAGACACGCTCTGCTCTACCCACCGTCGGACACAGACACGCTCTGCTCTACCCACGGTCAGACACGGACACGCTCTGCTCTACCCACCGTCGGACACAGACACGCTCTGCTCTACCCACGGTCAGACACAGACACGCTCTGCTCTACCCACGGTCAGACACAGACACGCTATGGCTCTACCCACCGTCAGACACAGACACGCTCTGCTCTACCCACCGTCGGACACAGACACGCTCTGCTCTACCCACGGTCAGACACGGACACGCTCTGCTCTACCCACGGTCAGACACAGACACGCTCTGCTCTACCCACGGTCAGACACAGACACGCTCTGCTCTACCCACGGTCAGACACGGACACGCTCTGCTCTACCCACGGTCAGACACAGACACGCTCTGCTGTACCCACGGTCAGACACAGACACGCTCTGCTCTACCCACGGTCAGACACAGACACGCTCTGCTCTACCCACGGTCAGACACAGACACGCTCTGCTCTACCCACCGTCAGACACGGACACGCTCTGCTCTACCCACGGTCAGACACAGACACGCTCTGCTCTACCCACGGTCAGACACAGACACGCTCTGCTCTACCCACCGTCAGACACAGACACGCTCTGCTCTACCCACGGTCAGACACGGACACGCTCTGCTCTACCCACCGTCAGACACAGACACGCTCTGCTCTACCCACGGTCAGACACAGACACGCTCTGCTCTACCCACCGTCGGACACAGACACGCTCTGCTCTACCCACCGTCGGACACAGACACGCTCTGCTCTACCCACGGTCAGACACGGACACGCTCTGCTCTACCCACGGTCAGACACAGACACGCTCTGCTCTACCCACCGTCGGACACAGACACGCTCTGCTCTACCCACGGTCAGACACGGACACGCTCTGCTCTACCCACGGTCAGACACAGACACGCTCTGGCTCTACCCACCGTCAGACACAGACACGCTCTGGCTCTACCCACGGTCAGACACAGACACGCTCTGCTCTACCCACCATCGGACACAGACACGCTCTGGCTCTACCCACGGTCAGACACAGACACGCTCTGCTCTACCCACCGTCAGACACAGACACGCTCTGCTCTACCCACGGTCAGACACAGACACGCTCTGCTCTACCCACCGTCGGACACAGACACGCTCTGCTCTACCCACCGTCGGACACAGACACGCTCTGCTCTACCCACGGTCAGACACGGACACGCTCTTCTCTACCCACGGTCAGACACAGACACGCTCTGGCTCTACCCACCGTCAGACACAGACACGCTCTGGCTCTACCCACGGTCAGACACAGACACGCTCTGCTCTACCCACCATCGGACACAGACACGCTCTGGCTCTACCCACGGTCAGACACAGACACGCTCTGCTCTACCCACCGTTGGACACAGACACGCTCTGCTCTACCTACGGTCAGACACGGACACGCTCTGCTCTACCCACGGTCAGACACAGACACGCTCTGCTCTACCCACGGTCAGACACAGACACGCTCTGCTCTACCCACGGTCAGACACAGACACGCTCTGCTCTACCCACGGTCAGACACAGACACGCTCTGCTCTACCCACGGTCAGACACAGACACGCTCTGCTCTACCCACCGTCGGACACAGACACGCTCTGCTCTACCCACGCTCTGCTCTACCCACGCTCTGCTCTACCCACGGTCGGACACAGACACGCTCTGCTCTACCCACCGTCTGACATGCTCTTCAGCACATACAGGAAACACATGAGTAGGCTCTTGATCTCGGACTGGTCCAGTTTGTCACAGCGAACCACGGGATTTCCCAGCGTGCCGCTCGGCTGGTGCTGAAAGGGAATGCAGGTGAGCTTGCTACTCCACAGTGCACACACATCTCCCTTCAGAGAAAACTGAAGACCACAGACTGCAGAGACCTGGTTACCGCAGGCAGAGTTCACAAAGAAACGTCTCACACAGGTGTAACACACATTGCTGCCACCTCCGGCTCTGACGAAGGGAGAAGCAGGAAGGCACAAACCTTTCTTTCATACCCGAGGAACAGTTTTCATTATGCCAAGGGGAAAAAAACTTCTGAAATGCCAAGTAAAATCTCATGCAAAAAAAAAACAAAAAAAACAAAAAAACCCCGCATGTACAGGAGGATCCATTCTGGGAGGGAGGACTCCCGGGCACCACACAACCCTCATCTCAGGTCAGCGCGGTGAGCCTGAGCAGTGGCTACAAACCAGCCGTGAAGCCGGCAACTGAGGCCTGTCATTCAGGGCACAGCATGGGTGTGCTGTGGGAGCGGACGGAGAAACACGTGACAGACACACACAAGGACACACAGGAACACACGGCACAGCAGTACCAACCACGCTAAGTGGTGAGGCCGCTCCTCAGTCAGCTGACTGATACAGCAACATCAGAAAGCTTGGGGCTGAGGAGGAGCGCAGTTTTACCACTAGGAAGCAGCAGAATCGGGTTCACAATGAAACAGCTTAGTAAGACTCTTAGATCGTGGTGAAAGACACAGAAGACTAAAAACAACCCTTCAGGTTGTGTTTCCAATTTAAATCAAGAACTTTTTCTTTTTTGCCAAGTGCCAAGTGAAAAAAATCATAGAAAAAAGTGTTGGTGATTAATTTATATATATGTCATATATATACACATATATATCAGGTTCAACTAGTAAGATGTAAATCATTCTCATTTAAGGAAGAAATGCAGCTGTCACGAGTGGTAAAAGCACCCTGAGCTGAGCCAGGAGCCGACAAGGGAACTCAGTACTTCTTGCAGGGAGAAGACAGGTGTAGCATGCCAAGTTTCCTCTGGCACAGGTGGAACTGTTAGGAGGGAAAAGTCCATGGTGACCCGGTGTCTCCTGGCTGACTGGCAGCTCTCATCCTCTCCCGCACTGGGTACGACACAAGCGGAATGCCTCCGGAGCAGCTTGTCCCTCTACACACGAAGGCATGTCGGAGTCAAGGGAAAAAGTTCAACACATCATGACAGACCCAGACTGACACACTCACGTCTCAACACACATGTGTCTAAAGAAAACTGTGGCAATGCCGTTCACAGAAGACCTGGTGCTGAGGCTGAGGAAGGATGTTATGGAAGCGAGAAGCACATCCCCAAACGCCTGTTTATTGGCAGAAAACTTTCTTATAACTTGAAGTCACTTAGAGACACAGAGCCCTAAGAACACCAACCTACCAGGTTCCCAGTTAATATCTAACCTTTATCTTCTCCTACAAGGTTCTAGGGAGGCTGTGGCTGAGTAATGTGCACAGGAAGGTTTGGTAGAATGAAGGTAGTGTGTGTTAGGAACGGGTACAGTGTAACCAGAATGGTTCAACCACGGCTCAGCACCGGTAAGATTAATCCAGACATTATGCCAGAATCGTTTGCTCCTGCCTGCTCCATTGTAAACACTGCCTGGATGCGTGTGAGGCTCTGGAAACAGGAACCACAGTTTCAGGGCCTCCAGGGATGCAGAGCTCCGCAGCAGGGCGCTTGCCTGACGTGCAGAGAGCTCTGGTTTCAGGTTACCAGCAGCACACTAAAACAGTAACAACCAGGACACAATGAATTCAAGGTCTAAGCCACGGCCTTAGCCAAAGCTCGTCATCTACTGCGTGCTGAGTAAGGTGTGCAAAAACAACAACCCCAAAGGTCATATGGGATAAACAGCAGGATGCAAGGCGAATTACCCTGGTCACACCCATTACAGAAGCAACACCACGTCAAGGGAGAAAGATCACCTTATCCAGGGAATTGCTCTTTTCGGGGTTCCTTTCCGGAAGGCTGTTCCCGGAGTCTGTGCTGATGAGAGAACCTCTTGAGTCGGCGTTCCTCACACTGTTGATGTTGGGGGTGGAGGCTGTGTATGGAGACGCTGAGGGGACATGAAAGGGAGACCCAACTTCGGTTAGACGGCACAAAATAAAGAGAAGTACTCGATTTCAAGAGGAACCGTTTTCGCGGCTAGTATTCTTCTACAAGGGCATGACTTGAGAGTTGTAGTTAATTATTTTAACTTCTTAAAAAAATTAATTTTATGTGCGTGTTTGTCTGCATAGATGCATGTGTACCGTGAGTGTCAAGTGCCTGTGGAGCCAGAAGTCCTGGGATTGGAGTTACAGATGGCTGTGAGCAGACACGTGGGTGCTGGGAACAGAACCTAGGTCCTCTGCAAGACCCGCAAGTCCTCTTAACCACGGAGCACTTCTCGGGTCTGTCAATGACATCACCTTTGAGAACGAGGGCGGGGGGTGGGGGCGGGGAGGCTGAGAGCAGAACAGTCTTCTACTGCGATTTCACTTACTGGGAGCTACTTTGGTTTGCTCACACTAAAGTAGCATACATAATTTCAGAATGGGATTCAAAAAGAATAAAAGGATAAATCCAACCAAAACATTTTGATCAAAAAGTAAACTATGTCATAAACCTACAGTGTGCAACCTGTACACCGAGCTGCCTCAGGGAAGTCTCAGGAAGTGCAAGGGGACCCACAATGACACTGGGCAGACACTGCATTTCAAGAGGACCCTGCTACGCGCCCTTTGCTGACATCACTCCTCCTGCAGCTGGCATTTAGTACGTCTGGGAATGCGATGAAGAAGGAAAGAGACCAGATCTGTCACAAGTCCCTTCCATAACTGCACCCTGCACGCGCAGCAGGTCAGGTCCATTGCTGCATGGGGGCTGTGATAAGGAGACCCGAGGCTCCTTACTCCCCTCCCAAGGAATCTCAAACCCTAACACTGAATTCTGAATTGAACACCATGAATTCTGAAGAGACAATCAGACAAGCCAATCCCCTCATGGTGGCTTGATCACTTCCACTAAGGCTGCAAGGATTCCTTGTGGTCCTGTCCAGTACTGGACAGAGAAGACAGAGAATTGAGACTTCCGGACACATTGCTGGGTGTAGATCGTCTCCTTGGCCCCGAGAGTGCATTATAAAGAACGGAGACCACAGTACAGCTAAGCCAGCATGAACAACGGCAGCACGCGTTCTCCACTCTGCACACTGCATTAGCTTCTCATCCCTGATGATAAGCTCAGTGATAAGGCCACAGAGACCACGGCAGCTAAAAGACCAGAAGAGGGGGTAACCAAGTCATGGGGGAGCCCAGATATAAAGCCATTCCTGCTCGAGCTAAGCTACTGCTGGGACCACTCCAAAGGTCACTTCCCTGCTCACACCGCGGCTTAGCGTCTGTACAGAGCAGGGCAGGAACACGAAACGTCCCCAACAGTCGATGTTTGTGGGACATTTATCATGGATGTCCCTCTGCATTTAATACGTATCAGCTTTTAATCCATAAATCTTTATATATAATATAATAATATATACAGTTATATATAGAAAGGGGGATATAATCACAAAGATTATCCATAAAAACAAACGCGCTTCGGGACTGGGATTGGCAGTGTAGGACAGACTCAGACACAGGCACGGGCTTTCCGATGTCACAGTCTACTCCCATTGCATCGCCGCGTTCACACGAGAGAAGGTGAGAGCCCTGACTCAGGAGGCATGACCCAGTCCTGTGAGTTCAGTGGGTGAGAGCCCGTCTTTTCCCGCCCCATGAATCTGTAGTGCTAGCGGGTGGCATAACCACTAGCCACATCAGGATGCTTCACTTATGCAGGTGTGGTCAGCAGAGGGGACCCAGAGGGAGAACCAGGCTGTGGACCCCCTATGAAAACCCTTTGGTTAGATCTGTGTGTGCATGCATATGTACATCACCGCTCGCATCATCAGTATCTGTATCAAGCTGCAGCTTCATTAGTCAGACTATAAATAGGTGCATTTTCTCACAGACAGACTTCTCTGCTGAAGGAGTCTTGATTTATGCCATCTGTTTTCCTCCCCATGAGGCTGTTTTACATATGAAGGAGGAAAAAGGTACAGGACTGAAGATTTCTGAAAACTGATTTTTAGGATCAAATCCCAGCCACGAACTACCTCCTTCGGAAATATGAATAAGACAGTCACACCTCACCTAGGCTGCCAGCATTACTGCTGAATCTTCCTCTCACCCCCATAGCTGCAGACAGCCTGCTTCTAAAAGATGTAAAAGCCAATCAACAGAAGAAGCTTTGAACAAAAGGCAAGACAGTAGTGATGTTGGTGAGAGCCCGGTTAGGATCCACAAGAATCCTGATTACAGAGAGACTTAGGTGGTGAAACGCCACGATCAGGGGAATGCCCAAAGTCCGAGTCCTGATTTATCATTAGCGACTTGTGAGAATAAAGACAGTTTGAGTAACAAAGGATGAGACCGTAAGAGCGAGGGACATTACCAATGCCGGAGATGGCACCCAGGAGGTCTTTGTGCAGGCTGTGGTCAAGGGTATTTCCCTTTTGTGGCGTCATGAGTGGATTCCCGGCTGGCACAGCAAGGGGCTCATCCTTCACAATCTGCCAAAGGGAAGAGAAGAAACTCTTAGAGGTGGCCGAACGAGCCTCGTGGACTGATCTTCAAGCGTGCAGGCAAGACACACAACAGCTGGACATGCTCAGCATTTCAAGTGGTGGGTGCATGCACACGGCATACAAGAGAGGAGGGGGCAGAGGGATCAGGGAAGGAGAGCCCAGAGGAGGCCAGGGATACTACGGTGAGGCGGCAGAGAAAGCTGGCTCCTGGCTCCATCTATCTCTTCTCTGGCCCAGACAGCTCTTCCATCTCGCCCTGGCTACACTCCCACTTCCTGCCTTTCTGGACTCACTGAGACCTTTCTTCCTGCAGAGGGAAGGCTTCCCTTCTACTCCTGACTGCAGTAATAGGTTCTCCTGTCCTTGTACGTAACAGGCATCAGCTACAGTCTCTGGATGCTCCGATGGGAGCTCACTGTCAGGGGAGAAACTGTACTAATTTTAAAATATCAAGAAAGAAGGTGGATTTCATTTTCCCCAGGATTAGATAGGGACGGGGAGATCACGTGCTATCCTGACTTGCTCTGCTCAGAGAAGCAATTGGAGTCAGAGGACACACATGTGGGAGGTAAACCAGGAGCATGTCAGATCAGTGAGAGAGGCTGGGGAGGAAAAAGTTTACACTGATGGAAACAGAAAGGTGAGCGCTACCAACCTGGATGCTCTTAGGATAAAATCGGAGGGTGAACAGTGCACCGGACAACAGAGATGGCTCGGGTTAAGAGCACTGGTTGGTTTTCTGCAGGTCCTGGTTTGGTTCCTATCACCCACGTGGTGGCTCACAGCCTAACTCTATCTAGTTCCAGAGGCTCCAACACCCTCCCCTTTGGCTTCCGTGGGCACAGCACACATGTAGATGAAGGCAAAACACCCATACACAGAAAAACAAATAAATACCAACCAACCAACCAACCAACCAACCAACCAACCAACCAACCAACCAACCAGGAAACTCCCCAAGGGTGTGTGCCATAACAACAAAGTAGTGAGATTAACAATGGAGCTGGCACATGGTCACGATTATCAGGGCAAAGGTTCCAGTGATGTCTGTTAACGTCATTAGCAGACCGCCACTGAGCCAGGAAAAGAGCCCTTGGAGAAGGAAGAATATATTTTGGTTTATGAGGTCTTGATAAATTTTAATAATAAGAAACAGACTGAGGAGATGGCTTTGGGTAAAGTGCTTCCCTACCAAGCACATGCACCTGAGTTCAGATCTCTAACAAACATGCAAGAGTTGGCGTGGTGGAGCGTGCTTACAACCCAGGCTGGGGGAGGGGAGCAGATTTCACAAACTCTCCAGACAGTCACTAGATCAGTAAGTGAGGGGCAGGTTCAGTGAGAGACCCTATTGTTCCCCCAAAACTGTGGAGAGTAACTGAGGAAGATGATGACCTCTGTCCTCTATAGGTGTGCACACACACACATATCTGTGCACATGTGCACACATACACACGCCATACACACATGCACACACATTACACACACCTCTGTGCACGCACACACATACACACTGGGAAACTTGCTTTTCATTACAAGTTAATAAGGGGAAATCCTTATTTGCAATTGAGTTATGACAAGAAACTGGATGTTCATGCTTTAAAATGTCAAATACTAGGATGAGTCTAAGAATCTTTCTTTTATGTGACAGCTGTTTGCCTGCGTGCCCCATTTTCCTCCTCCTGTCATCGCTGTCCTAAAGTCTAATGAAGACAGAGAGGGGCTCCAAGAGGTGGCTTTACAGAATGGGCACGGGGTGGGGTCAGACCTGAGGCCTACATGGGCAATAAGGAACAAAGGTTAGCGCCACACCCCACACCGTCCTTTTGTTCTTTGAACCCCATTTCCTGTTTTGAGACATGGCAGCCGAGGTTAGCCTTAATCTTGTGATCCTCCTGTTATGTCCTGAGTGCTGGACAGCAGGCATGGGCCACCATGCTCATTTAGTTGAGCAGATGGGATTAGGTTATTAATAGAGCCAGGGTTGAATATTGACTGATTCCATCTTAGTCAGAATGTAATTCCCCAGGACTGGTTGGACACCTCGGGGATTAAGAGCCCTGGCCACTCTTCTAGAGGACACAGGTTGGGTTCCCAGCAGCACGTGACAGTTCACAACCGCCTCTCACTCTGGTTCCAGGGGAGCTGATGCGCTGTTTGGGCTTCCACAGACACTGCATGCATACTGCATACATACGTGTGGGCAATGTACATCACACGTATGTGTGGGCAACACACACACACACACACACACACACACACACACACACACAGATGGCACCCTGGGTGGGCCCTCAATTCAGCCTCTAGTGTCGTTACAAGAAAAGGAAAGGGGGTGGGCTCACAAAGACAGAACACCACGTGGGGACAGAGGCAAAGGGGAAAGAAAGTCAGCAGCCACTGCCAGCCAGGCGGAAAGTGAGGAACCACCTCTCCCTGCACCTCCCGCTCCACTGCTCAGAGTCTGCAGCGTGCAGGCACGGCAGCCCGGCGTGCACGGAGAGGCGTTGGCCCCAGCTCTGCTTATGGCTCTGCTTACGTACATTGCCCGGGTTCGCAGGGAAGGGCGACACGTCCCTCACGTTGATCCGCTGCACATTTTCGATGAGCAGCCCGAACAGAGGCAGGTAGAGACTGGCTATCCTTGCCTGGTGACTCTGAAAAGGAGGGGCACGGTGAGTGTGGTCCCCGGCTCTGAGCAACAGATGCAGACCAGTCACACCGGCTGCGGCTTTGATTTGGACTTTTCCTGTAGGCAAAATGCCGTCAACAGGATTTATCTAACTGCTTAAGGGAACTTAGACCACTGGAAATAAAGGACATCATTTACCCTCACACACGTCCCTCCCCTGGGAAACACTCACCCTCGAAGCGTATCTGTCATCAAAGGAATGCTTTATCAGCAGGTTCTTGAGCATGCTGACCGCTATGACGCGGACCTCCCGGAACTCCTGGAGGGCAGTGCCCACCTCCCTGAGCAACAATCCCACCAAGAAGTGGTTTCTGCAGAATTCATCCGTTAAGGAGTAGTCGAGCTGGAGATCTGGAAAAAAGAGGCAGAAGGCACTTAGGTTCAGGAGGGTCCAGGGGTGCCTGAGCCACATAAGAATGTCACCCCGCTGTCGTGTGGCTACGGGGGACGAGATGGCCTCATGCATCAAGACGGGCCATTCCGCAAGGCCACCCTACTCTTAACACCGCAGATGCCAACAGGAAAACCAAACTGAAATACTAACAGCCGCCCTGAGTTCTGAGTGTGAGACTGGTTTTAGTACCAAATTTTAGAATATACAATATACTTCCACTAAAAATATGTTTGTGACAGTGTTCTAAAAATGAAGCTATCGTTCGAACAGAACGGCAGAAGATGGATGTTTTAAGCAAACCCACATCATTAAAGAATTAATACGTATGTTTTTAAATGCTATTTACTTCCTGAGTAAATCAATTCCCTGGCATCCATACCCCAATAAACCAATATATGTTAAATGACACGACAGCACCTGACCCGCCCACTCTGCTTTCATTAGACAAAGACACTATTTCTGCCATTTTCTCTAAAGTATCCCTTTCAAATTAAACTGAAATCACACAAAGCACCAAAAAACCACCCCAGTAACTCATGGAGCAAGCAACATGCTAAGGCTGAGGGCTCATCTGGAAGAGGGAGGGACAGACAGGAACCTTACTGAGAGGGGCCACTAAAAGCAATCACACTCATCCCCAAACTGCAGGAAGCACAGAGGGGGATCATCCAAGAAAGTCCTGCAAACCCTCCTTGACTTTCAAAGCCTTTCTGACGGTTCCTTGTGAGTCTCCCCAATACATGGAGGACGGAGCACGCACAGCGGCAGGGAGGAAGGCTGTCTGTCTCTCAAGAACGACCATATTCAACTGCCTACCAAATAGTCTCTGCAGACTGTACTCTAAGGCTGGGCTCCCCTAGATCTCTATGCCTGGCTCAGAGTCAGTGCGTGACAAGTGGGTGCACAGTGCTCAATCCCTTCAGACTCAGAGGGTCCAGAGCCGTTCGTGAGGACTCAGCATGCAAACACAGAAAGCTCACAAGAAAACCCCCGTGTGTGACGCTCCCGACACCTCCACAGACAAGGGCTGTGCGAGTGGTGGGCTGTGACTGGGGGCAAAGCGGGGCTTTGCTTGTTCTGCTTCTTAAGACAGCATAAAAGACCATCTAGACACACCCAAGGAGCAGGGAATCTCGGGGTGTGACAGCAGTGTCTTAGCTCCATCGTCAGAAATGGAAGACCTGACCAGAGCGCAGAGACGCCTAAACAAAGCGTATGAAGCAGCTGAGCGACCGTTTGCATTCCTTTTATTTGAACTAGAGGAAAATGCAAGCGCAAGCGTCCGCCCCACACCTACCTACAGGAGTGTCATTTGACTCCACAGCTGATGGAAGAAAAGCTCATTCACAAGAGGGAAAAACAAATGCAGTAAATAAGACAGAGTCTGTTAAGTAGAAGAACTTTAAGATGAAAAAAAAGTCATGATGTCTGCGTCCAATAAACCCAGACAAGCTTCTGACCTGCCCTCATCTGTATGGTTGTCTTTAGGCTTACTGAAAAGCCAGTTCCTATGTAAGATTTTATAAGGGATGGTGCAAATGAAAATTTTGTATACACACATACAAACATGCACACCAAAACACTCATCCATTAGTGAAGTCAAATTATGGGATAACATTTGGATCAACACTTTTCTTCTAACAAATGATACAGCTCCCTTTGTGAGACAATGAACCATGTAGAGACAGCTTACCTTGGTATCTCTGAATCCTGCCTTTTCCAAATGGCATCGGCAAGTTCAAAGGAATATAGTGTTCATGGTTGCACACGACGCGGAGAAACTCAAACTTGTACTCAAAGAGAGTCTGCAGGAAGAAATGCTTAGACATGAAAACCTCGCTGGATACTGTATACTGGATTCTAATAAGAATTAGAAGCAAAGTACACAAGCATTTAGTGCTAGCTCCGTGGCCCATGGGGACCAGATGCTTGGTTCACTATAGCTGTCAGCATGGTTGCAGGGATTTGTGTGAAAACCAAGAACACACTTCATTAAATAATGCCTTCAGCACACTTTGAGGCATTGCTAATTTACGCTCCTCGTGTATAAAAAAGGATTTCAAATAGCTTACAATTGCACAGATTCAATACAATTAAAAAAAAAAAAACAGTAAACTGGAGGTAACAAAGCTAATTCTGTCAGAAAGGCCACATGGTTAAGTCTTTGGTCTTAGATGATCTGCGATCCACACCGCACAGTTAGATCATCCTAGGTGCTGAAGAACAAACACCATCAGGAGAGCCTGCCTTATTCAGGGCTACTTGACCCCTAATACATTTATGGACACAAGTAAGTTCCAGCATATGTAAGCGGGGGTGAAGTGCGCCTCTAGGGGAACAAAGGAAAATTCCGATGAGAACGGAGAGGAACAGGCAGGGTCCCACATGTGAATGGGCCAGCCAGAATCAGGGAACAGTGCCCAAGGGCCACGCTACCTTCGGGTCTCCAGGAGCAAAGCAGCTGATGTAGTTGTTGATCTGCTTGAAGACGAAGCCCCTGTCCATGAAGGTGAAGCATCTCTGTGGGTCAACAAGCCAACAGCCATTAGCTGAGCCCCACAAGAGCCTAATATTAGCTGAGACTCATGATTTGCAGAACCTTGGCTTCTGGATTCTCAAATCATTCTCTGTTCCTAAGTTTATGCTTTGATATAAACAAACACCCTCTTCTTGTCAGAGGGTTTCCATTGTCACTATTCTGGGTAGCTATTCAGAAAGCCCACCACAGCGGGTGCCCTCTTTCTCTGGAGGTGCTCCCCTTGGTGCCCTTCCCTATGGAGGTCCCCACCTTGGTGCCCTTCCCTCTGGAGGTCCCCACCTTGGTGCCTGTTCCTCTGGAGGTGCCCCCTTGGTGCCTGTCCCTCTGGAGGTCCCCACCTTGGTGCCCTTTCCTCTGGAGGTCCCCACCTTGGTGCCCTTCCCTCTGGAGGTGCCCACCTTGGTGCCCTTTCCTCTGGAGGTCCCCACCTTGGTGCCCTCTCCCTCTGGACATCCCCACCTTGGTGCCCTTCTCTCTGGAGGTCCCCACCTTGGTGCCCTTCCCTGTGGAGGTCTCCACCTTGGTGCCCTTCCCTCTGGAGGTGCCCACCTTGGTGCCCTCTCCCTCTGGACATCCCCACCTTGGTGCCCTTTCCTGTGGAGGTCCCCACCTTGGTGCACTTTCCTGTGGAGGTCCCCACCTTGGTGCCCTCTCCCTCTGGACGTCCCCACCTTGGTGCCCTCTCCCTCTGGACGTCCCCACCTTGGTGCCCTCTCCCTCTGGACATCCCCACCTTGGTGCCCTCTCCCTCTGGACATCCCCACCTTGGTGCCCTCTCCCTCTGGACATCCCCACCTTGGTGCCCTCTCCCTCTGGACATCCCCACCTTGGTGCCCTCTCCCTCTGGACATCCCCACCTTGGTGCCCTTCCCTCTGGAGGTGTCCACCTTGGTGCCCTCTCCGTCTGGACATCCCCACCTTGGTGCCCTTCTCTCTGGAGGTGCCCACCTTGGTGCCCTTCCCTCTGGAGAAGGTCCCCACCCTGGTGCCCTCTCCCTTAGGAGGTCCCCACCTTGGTGCCCTCTCCCTCTGGAGAAGGTCCCCACCCTGGTGCCCTCTCCCTTAGGAGGTCCCCACCTTGGTGCCCTTCCCTCTGGAGGTCCCATCTTGGTGCCCGTCCCCCTGGACGTCCCCACCTTGGTGCCCTCTCCCTTAGGAGGTCCCCACCTTGATGAACACAGCGAGGCTATGATTGGCATTCTTAGATGCCTCCGGGTTATCTCGAAACTTCTGTGTGATGTGTGGCATCAGCATGTTCACCACGGTCTCCACCGCATGATGGTAGGAGGCTGGAAACCTCTGGTTTCGTAGTAACTGGAAGAGATCCAGAACAAACGATGCTTTAAGAGGTAACACTTAGGGGTGGAGTTACCTCAGCTCCAAGGCCATTAAAAAAAACAGAGTTCTAATCTAACTTGTCTGGAACTGAACAAAGTGTGTTAATCTCTTCCTAATGCAGTCTGGAAAGTCTGCTGAAGACACTATTTTATCAACACTTTTGGGAGCGGAAATCTCACCAGCAAAAAATTTAACCCAATTTTAAAAAATCAAGCTATAGTATAGTATTTGAATCTGTATAAAGTTCTCAGATGTGTCAAATATTTGGAACTGCTTTGGCACGACAAAGAGAACCTGGATAATTTATCTAAGTGAGGATAGAAATTCTGATCTAAGCTTTGGCAGAAGGGGCAGGAGCCTGTATTTCCTCTGGGCATTCGGAAGCTAGGGCCTCTCATTTCCCAGACACTATTATATTCTTTATTCAAAATTTAAAACGCAAGTGTATGGGCACGCATACATCCTATAGCACGTGTGTGCGGGTCAGAGAACAGCTCTTAGGAGTTTCTCTGTACCCCTACCATCTGGGTTCCAGGGACTGAACTCAGGTCATCAGGCTCGGTGGTGAGCATCTTTGCCCACTGAGACGTCTTGCTGGCCCTTCTCAGAGAAAGCACGGGCTAGGCTTAAGCTCCAAGTATTCAAAACACACACATGCACATTCACACACATACACACACATGTGAACACACATACAAACACACATGCACATGCACACATGCACCACAAACATGCACATACACGCGCACACACACACTGGTGCATGCGCATGGCCAGTTTAAAGGGCACGGCCATCTTCTGCTTGCAAGCCACTTCCCATAATGATCTTCCTTCTCATTAACGAGAACCAAAAAAAACTACCAGCTATTTAGCAAGCAGCTGCTTTCTCATCACACATATTCCCCATGGCAGGCTTACTCGCCTTTCAGTCCTCATACGACCCTATGACCTTAGTCTCCATGTAACAGACAGTAAGAGAGGGTAGGTAAAAGCAGGCTTAGTCACACAACCCAAATGATTCCTATCCAGATGTCCCAGGAGTCCCAAGTCTTCTGCCAGATGACACTACTGCTTCTTCCCTGACTCCACAATGGAACTACTTACAGACAAAGCAAGGAGGGAGCTCAACTAAAGCCTCCGTTAACCCACCATGGATTTAATCCCAACAGCCAAGAGAAGGGAGTGCCCCAGTTTACAAACAAGGAAGCCAATGCTGAACAGCTCACAGCTCCTAATTAGTCTTTAACAGCCTTTTCTAAACACATACAAACCCAGTGGGGTAGGATCCAGTTAGAGGAATACCAATTTAACCAAGTCTCAAAAACCTGCTTTGAAAAGTTAAAAGAGTTTTGTTCCCAGTGAATAGCCAATCACCTCATGTCCTGGGTTGACAACACCAATAGGCAATCAGCTTCCAGAACTCAAGCAAACAACTCACTGTCAGGCAAAACTGCTTACTACCTAAGAGGACTAATACTGGGAAAACGGAATCCCAAGATACGCCGCTGGCCTTCAGAGCCAGGCTGGCTTAATAGTTACAAACCCAGAAAAAATGGATAAAAGACCTCTGTGGTGGACAGGCAACCCATTAACCAATATTATCACTATCATACATATATGGACTATGGCAGCACATACTAGCACTAGGGATGAAGTGTACCTGCAAGTGTGTAGGTAATATAGGGAGAAAGAGCCACGTTACAGAACATTGTAGGAAAACAACTGACCAGTCCTAGAATCCAGGAAAATCCTTGTGGACAAATACCACAGTATTGCTGTTGTTTTTTTTCCCCATACACATTGCACTGAAAACAAAGAGAAGAGACAGAGAAAAAAAACAAAACAAAACCCCCAAAGAACCCTACCCACAAATCAGAGAAGCACATTAGCTAAATGTGGTACTTGGTCCTTACTGACATTCGGACTCAGTCAAACCAACTGTACAATGACATTTTAGGGACACCCGGGGAAAAGCTGAATATAGTGAGGTGTTAGCTGATGATGGAGACATACTGCTAGCTTTATCTCAGAGTCAAGTAGTGCTGGTGCCCTTGAAAAAGCCTTCCCCGCCAGAGAGGACCCAGCGAGGGTGAGGGTCGGTGCAGGAACAAGAATGGCAGAAATGTTGTTACCAGTTCTAGCTGAACTGAGGGTAACATAGCCGTCATTGAGCCACCTTCTCCACTCTGTGTTTCTTAGACGAATCTCTGCCATGGGTTTTCATTTTTAAAAGTGCGGGTGAATGATGGGCAATTTACACATCAACCCATCAGTAACGCTGTTACCAGTCACCCTATAATGGTCACTGGGACCTCTAAAGGCTGTGGGAAATCCTCGCGGCAGCCACAGCAAGGAATTCTATTTTGACAATAAAACAAACGAAGGCCTTTTTATGTGGTAAGGCACACATTTGTAGGCAGTAAACGTAATAAAGACCTCGGTAATTAAATGTTTTTATGGAGTTCACTATAAACCCCACTGAAAGGGAAAATAAAATCTAGGCTAACAGGCTAATGTGTAGAGTGGGAATATACGAGAAGACCTCTAAGGCGAGAGCCCAAGACACAGACTTCCCAGTCAAGCAGTACCCTATTCCTTAGCCACGGCCTGGCATAAGGTTTTGCTGTGAGACAATGCTTTCGTACCCTGTAAAGATTTGTCACTCGTATTGGTTGAATAAAATGAGGATTGGCCTGTAGTCAGGCAGGAAGTACAGGTGGGCATCCAGACTAGGAGAATTCTGGGAAGAGGAAAGGACAGACAGTCACCAGCAAGAAGCAGAGGAAGCAAGGTCAGAATGCCTCACTGAGAGAAGGTAGCAAGCTGCATGGCTAAACATACCTAAGAATTATGGTTTAAGTTGTATGAGGTAGTTAATAATAAGCCTGAACAATAGGCCAAAAAGTTTATAATTAAAATAAGCCTCTGTGTGTTTCTTTGGGACTGAATGGCTGCAGGACCGGGCGGGAGAGAAACTTTCAGCTACAAGGTTCCACGTCACCACGTCTGTAGTGTCCCCTCTGGCCAGGGCACTGCCACCTGAGGCCCTAATGGATGCTGCATGTAAGGGTTTCCCTGTCCAGTACCTGTAGCCGCAGGACCAGGACCCTCTAGTCCATATACTGTGTACTCTGTCCAAGCCTGCTGCAAACATGGAATCTAGGTGCGTCTGTGTGTGGGAACTCCATGAAGACCCAGCCCTGGCCCCAGCTTGCTGTGACATCCGTGGACACTGCTGTTAAAACTAGCGTTTTGAAGTGTCAGGTCCCCTGGAACTGGAATTACAGCTGTGAGCCACCATGTGGTTGCCAGGAACTGAGCAGTGTCTCTCTGTGAGAGCAGTAAGTGCTCTTAGCCAGCCCCAGGTTTCACTTAGTCGGTCTTGCTTTGTAGCCCAAGCTAGGCTTGAACTCTGACTTTCCCAGGACTTGGGATTACAGGCATGAACCACTATACCCAGTTAAGTTCAGACTGTCCAAGTGCAAAGTTTGGCACATTCTGACAGATAAACAGAGTTGTGTAACCACCGTGATCAGGGAGCCAGCCCTCTTCTCCCAGACCCATTCCTTCACGCCCAGGTCCCAACAATGGTCAGTTTTCTGTCCCTGTAGTGGGTTCTTTTCTAGATTGTCTAATACTTCTAAGAGTTGTCCTGCTGCAGAATCCTTCTGTACACCATGAATATGTATTACTCTAATTGGTTTAATAAAGAAACTGATTGGCCACGGCTGAACAGGGTAAGGTTAGGTGGGAAAGTCAAACTGGGAATGATGGGAGGAAGAAGGGCAGAGTCAGGAGTCACCAGTAGACAGGGAGAAGCAAGATGGCTGTGCCATACTGAGAAAAGGTATTGAGCCATGTGGTAAAACATAGATAAGAAATATGGGTTAATTTAAATCTAAGAGTTTTAGCTAGTAAAACGCCTGAGCTATTGGCAGAGCATTTATAATTAATACTAAGACTCAGCATGGTTATTTGGTTATTTGGGCTGGAGAGACAGGAAAACTCCACCAGCATTGCCCATATTTTTGAAAGAATAAGTATTTTGCTTTTTGTTATTATTAAGTGATATTCCATCATGCTGAGTCACCGACAATTGGTTTATCCATTTCCCATTCAGTGGGCTCTTGGGTTGTTTCCAGGTCTTGGCTATTGTGAATAAAGCTTTTGTGCACATTCATGCCTGGGTCTTTGTGTGGATGTGCACTTTCATTACCTGTCAGTAAACGCCGAGGAGGAGATGGCTGCGGTGAATGAAGGTTTCTGTCTTCACGTCTCTTATTCATTCACTACACTATTCATATTGCTGAGTATGACCCGCTGCATAAGACTCATCCCCCTTCCTCTCTAAGTGTGGCATCCTTCAAGGTCCAATACATCTCTATCTCTACCTTTGCCTCATCGTGCTTGGTTCTTTCTTTCTCTCTCTCTCTCTCTCTCTCTCTCTCTCTCTCTCTCTCTCTCTCTCTCTCTCTCTCTCTCTCTCTCTCTCTCTCACACACACACACACACACACACACACACCTTCCAGCACTCTGTTCTAATTGTCCCAACTGAGTATCTCCTTTCTCCCATGACCATGGCGGCTTCGGGGTGGAGGACATGCCCCTCGTCCTTCTGTGTTTTCCTTCTGCATTCCATGGCTAACAAACAAACAGCTGCTCCAAATGTGTGGGGTGGCAGCATGGTGGGAACAGCTCACACAGATACAGGAGTGTTCAGACTTGCTTTAGGGAAGTCCAAACGATCTATTTATCTTCAGCCGTATGTTTAGTGCACTTTTTAAATATAAATTCTTGCCCTGCATGACGGCTAAGCAGTAGCACTTAGGATACACACACATCTACCTGTGTGGGCTTTCCACTCCCTTCTTAAGGACACCTGTGGGGTGCCAGGTCTTGGGTTGGCACAGCGTGGGAGGAAGGAAGTGGGAAGCAAGTGTGAGGGAATTACAGTTTCTAAACATAAGTGAGAGAGAGAAGTTCCCAAAAACATCGCCCACGAATGCAGAGTCAGAGAACTTCCCAGAAGGCCCTGCTGCCATGGGTTTTACACCTTCCTCAAAAACCTGTTGTAAATTCCAAGCACCTGCCTGCTCTGATGATTCAGGTCATGCTCAGTCACACACGATGTCCCCTCTGACGCCCGAGTCAGGCTCAGTCACACACGATGTCCCCTCTGACGCCCGAGTCAGGCTCAGTCACACACAAAGGCCCCTCTGATGCCCGAGTCAGGCTCAGTCACACGCAATGGCCCCTCTGATGCCCGAGTCAGGCTCAGTCACACGCAAAGGCCCCTCTGATGCCCGAGTTGGGCTCAGTCACATGTGATGGCCCCTCTGATGCCCGAGTCGGGCTCAGTCACATGTGATGGCCCCTCTGATGCCTGAGTTGGGTTCAGTCATACGCAATGGCCCCTCTGACGCCCGAGTCGGGCTCAGTCATACGCGATGGACCTCTAATGCCCGAGGTTCAGCGTCAGAAGCTACAGGCCCATCTTCTGAGTAGCTTTCAGATGCCAGTTCCAACTCTGAAGGGAAGGCTTCAAATGTAGTTGACGGAGTGGGGACTGGAAGGTGGAGACAGCTCCACCTCCCACCAAGGTCAACATTCAAAGAAAGCAAAATGGTTTATTCCCTTAATTCTTCCAGGCCACTGTGGGTGGGCAGGGCCACCCCTCTGCCACCAGGAATGCACACTGAAGGACACTGAAGGACATACACACACACACACACACACACACACAGTGTTCTTAATTTAGAGAACCAGTTCTTTTATCATTCATGATTTCCTTCCAAAACTTGGGTCAGATCCTTGAATTTTTATATTTTTAGTCTAAATATCTTGATTTTTTTCTGGTATCTTTCTGTTGCAGGCTTTGATTTTCTCATTAGTGACTCATCCTGAAAGTTGGCACCGTCCCCAGATACCCCTCATCCTGTAGGTGTTCTGAGCCGTGGGCTGGGTCAGGAGCTGATGTTACTTTCGGGGTCTAATATGCAGAGCTGTGGTGGGCTCCTTCAGCGTTCATCTGTGTGCGCTCCTGATGGCAGGGGTGTGTGTGTGATGTGTGTGTGTGAGTGTGTGTGTGTGTGTGATATGTGTGTGTGTGATATGTGTGTGTGAGTGTGTGTGTGTGATGTGTGTGAGAGTGTGTGTGTGTGTGTGAGAGAGTGTGTGTGTGATATGTGTGTGGAGTGTGTGTGTGTGTGATATGTATGTGGAGTGTGTGTGTGTGTGTGATATGTATGTGGAGTGTGTGTGTGTGTGTGTGATATGTATGTGGAGTGTGTGTGTGTGATGTGTGTGTGGAGTGTGTGTGTGTGTGTGTGTGTGTGTGTGTATGCATGAAGCACCCACAGAAGCGTGTGTCACGAGGTCTGGATGGACGGGTTGCCTGTGGGAAGCAGACTGGCCCGTCTAGCACAAGCCAGGCAGGCTAAGACGGAAGATGCGCATCTTTTACAGCGTCAGGAGGGTCCCTAAGTCCCCCTCACTCAGTTCCACCATTGTTCCACATCCTGTTTTGGAGACCAGAGCTCTTACAGGCACAGCAGCACTGAGATTTTTTTTTAGACTTCTAAAAACTACCCTCTAAAAATGGCTTCAGGACTAAGAGACAATTAAGGCAGGGAAAGGCTGCAGCTCCAAAGACAGACACAGCTGCCTTAGAGCAGAGCTGTGGGGAGCCTGGCACAAGGCCGGAGAGGGTGGGGCACCTGCTGGTGGCTGCTTGCTCCAGCGTTCACGGCTCCACGAAGCCACATGCTCTACAAGACCATTCCACGGCTAAGTGGCCCCCAAGCCGTATGTACGTGGCCCACCTAAATGCCTTCATTTTTAATACACTGAAGGGTTGTTTGCTGAGCAAAACAGACAGATACACTTAAAACAGAATTAAGTTACCATGTCCTCCGAAGTGATCATATTTATTTAGGGTTAAAATATAGAAATTATCCCACAGCTTTTTTGTACTTTGAACTACATTCCCGAATCTATATGTTAAAGATGAGTTTTTTCCTAAGTGCTGGCTCGTGCACCCCCCCCCACTTCCCCCGTGCAGGCCTGCGTGTGCCATAACATGAACGTGGAGGTCAAGGGACCACGTCAGGCATGGGCTCTCGCCTCCCACCTTGTCTGAGACAAAGTCTCACTACAGCAGTACTGGGATTATAGAAGTGTGCTAACACGTCCGGCTCTCCAGTCCGCATGCTTAGGTTGTAACACACGAAAATCCCGATGGGAGATTATATTCTGAGACAGGGTCTTTAGAGAAGAGACTATGGTAAAGTGATGTCACCAGGGTGGGCATAACCCAATGTGATGGGTGTCACCACAGGGACATTAACTTTTGCAGGAGAAGCAACTGCCCATAAGCAGAATAGAGACCTAAGAGAGGCCAACCCCATGGAAACTTGGGGGAGAACTTCCACCCTCTTAACTCTGAGGAAATAAATACCTATTTTCTAATCCAGTGGCAACAACGGAAAACCGCAGGCTAGAATCCTGTGGCACTTACGACACTGGAAAACAATAAAATCAAACTGGTGTGCGTGAGAGCACACATTTGGCTGCATACTGCTCGAGTATTCCTTGGCAGGGTGGTTTGGCACAAACTTAGAGGGTTCACATCTCTGTGCAAGGCAAGCACCCTTCCCCCTCCATCTGGCATCTCCCTGTGCACTAAATATCAAAATCTTTAAGTTGGATTGAAAAGGGAAAAACAAACAAACAGAGAAAGGACCAAGGCCTGCTCAACAGGTGAAGTACGGCTGCCGGCTCTGCTGCACCAACCTTCTGTTCAAGCAAAATGGCAGCCCTTGCCTAGGCTTCCTCTGAGGAACTGGAGCCCTTGCGCAAAAGGCCAAGGTCTCGAGCCTCTGATGTCCCCTCTCAGGGCTTTCTCTCCCACCATGAGATTGCAGCACACGCATCCGCAGTGCCCGTGCAGCCCCACCACATGCAGCCCCGCAACCCGAAGCTTGCACAAGTTTCTCCCGCTCTCCATCAGCCTCAGCTGCAACAGGGCCACAGTTCACTGTCACGGGGATGACTCCCGGCTCCTGTCCCAGCAGCAGCTCTCCCGGCCACCAAACAGGGACACTGTCAGTGTATGTCCTACAGTTCACTGTCACGGGGATGACTCCCAGCTCCTGTCCCAGCAGCAGCTCTCCCGGCCACCAAACAGTGACAATGTCAGTGTATGTCCTACAGTTCACTGTCATGGGGATGACTCCCAGCTCCTGTCCCAGCAGCAGCTCTCCCGGCCACCAAACAGTGACACTGTCAGTGTATGTCCTACAGTTCACTGTCACGGGGATGACTCCCAGCTCCTGTCCCAGCAGCAGCTCTCCCGGCCACCAAACAGGGACACTGTCAGTGTATGTCCTACAGTTCACTGTCATGGGGATGACTCCCAGCTCCTGTCCCAGCAGCAGCTCTCCCGGCCACCAAACAGGGACACTGTCAGTGTAAGTCCTACATGAGGACTTGAGAGAAGCTGCCGTGAGCCTCGTGAGAACAAAGGGACAAGGGTCACAGTCACATAAACACACACCCAGGCACCCCCAAAAGGAGGCCCTGAAGGAGGGGGAGGTTTGAGACTACATAAATCTGTCCCCAAAGACATGGAGTCTTTATTTGGTTCTATAGGTGGTTGATGAGACGCAACCATCTGTGGACAGAAATATCCAAAATGGTTATGTCTCTTAATAAACACCAGATGATGGCATTTTACATTGATGCTTAAGCAATTGGTTCCAGTTCCAAAAGCTTGAAGATTTCTGAGCTAGTCAAATAAAAAGACACACTTTTCTTTGGATGTAATAACCTAGTAACCAGTCAGGAGCCAACAAGGTCTGGGAGCTGGATGTGTTACCAAACTTCCACTCATGAACTGCAGGATTGGGGCAAAGAATTCAACCATTCCAGCCTCAATTTCTTTACGGAAAAACTGTACTTCTCCCACAGGACTGTGAAATATTTTACTATGTAACACGTAAAACAAGTCTGTCCGTGGCACACAGAAAACACAAGTAGCCGTGAACTACCAACCCCGTGGAAAATACTTCCTGCAACAAGCCAGCCCCCACGTGGAGTAACATACCTTAACTTTGTTGTTTTCTATCAGATGCTGAGCCATGGATTTTATCAGCACATCAAAGAAAAACCACGAATACTAAAAGAAAAGAAAAAACACAGGAATGATGCACTGTTAGGAGAGAGGTGAACTCTCCACACTGACGATAGCGGCAAGGACAAGCAGGCAGACACTCATCAGATCCAGGGGCGGTGGCGGCTGTCTGCTCCCTGTACATATCCAGCTGCACACAGCTGCACCCCAGGAGACCGAACGCCGTCTCCAGCAAGAGGCTCCATCCTTCGCTCTGATGTCGTCTTGCCTAGTGACACTGCCCTCAGCCTCTTCATCAGTGTCCCCACCGACTTCAGTGTAGGGACAAGGTGACTCTAAATACGCTAATTCATTCTTTACGGCTCCCATCTGAGACCCAAATAGTAAACTTGGACCGGGAGGACTGATTCTGATCGGTCAGATTTAGCAGTGTTGGTGGCTACTGTCTAGAACTGTACACAAACAGACTTAGCTGATCAGGCCGTGAAATCTAACTTTCCCTTCCCTTCATTTTTATATTTTTATTTTTTCTGAGAGAGAGAGGGAGAGAGAGGACTCTCAGCTCATGCTGATCGCAGCTCATCATGTAAAGCATGATGTCCCTGATCCCCTGCCTGTCTCACCAATTTTGGGATTGTGGGTGTGAGCCACCATACCCAGTTTCCATTCATTGGTTTTTGAAAATAATTAATTAGTAAAAAATAATTTTCTTCCCCACAGATACAGTTCATGCTAACCAGGCTGGTCTCAAAACTGTGCACTCAGGATCTGTGTAGGGTTTGGGAGAGCAATGTTCCCTGTGGGCTCAGGCAGGAGGCAGTAACACTTGGTCTCCAGTTGGTGGCGCTGTTTGGAGGAGGTTATGGAGTCTTTAGGAGGTGTGGCCTTGCTGGAGGAAGTGTGTCACTGGGTGTGAGCTTTGAGGGTTTATAGCCTTTGCCCCACTTCCAATTCTCTCTCTCTCTCTCTCTCTCTCTTTCTCTCTGTCTCTCTCTCTCTCTCTCTCTCTCTGCTCTGGGTTTGTGGCTGAAGATTCCCATCCTCCCTGCCTGCTGCTGTCCGCCTCTCCCCACAGAGTACTCCAACCACCTGAAATAAACTTTCTTCATGAAGCTGTCATGGTGTTTCCCAGAGCAACGGAAGACTGACTGATCCAAGATCCTTCCTCCTCCCTGAGTAGCCGGGACCACAGGCAGGTGGCACCAGGGCTAGCTCTCAATCTATTTAACTGTGACACAGAAATTATATATATTACTGGGTCAACCCTTAATGCCTTGGTATGTTTAACTCAGATTAAATAAATCCAACTTGAAGATTTTTTCATTTCTTTATGGTGACAATCAAAATTCTTTCTCATAGAATAAAAGAAATGCACACGCTACATTACTGCTTTCTGCTCTCACTGTGTTGTGCCACAGGACTGGGGAGCTCAGTACCCGACCCCCCAAGCTCCAGCCGTTTGTTATTGCTTTGGCAGATGAGATCCAGGACCTGATACACGGCACACGAGCATCCCTGGCCCTTGGAGGTCAGTTCTAATGCTGAGGATCCGGGCCAACGGTCCCGACGTTACCTTCAGAAGTTTGTTGCTGGTGAGGAAGTCGGCAGAAGGCTTGAGAATGGTGGTCATGGATTTGGTCAGCTCCTCATGCACCGTCTTATATTCAGATGCGACGTATGGCTCAGCCTTATAGGCAAACTTGAACAAAAGAGAGAGATAGACTTGACTTTGCTGGTTCTTTCAAGTTGAGGGGCAGAAAGCTTGCGAGGCTCCTGAGGACAGAGATGGGGACCGAGGTGCACACTCAAGGGTGGGAGAAGGGATGAGAACGAAGGTGGGAAGGGTGACTGCCATGAGTGTGTCTAGATGTCTCCAGGGAACCCATCCGACATCACACCCGTCCGAGTCAGTTCTGGGCCCATGTAGCACACAATTCCACTGTCACGGGACCTTCTAGGAATGTGTCCCGGAGAACCAAAATTTTAGTTTTCAAAGTATCACGAAGCCAAAGTTCACATATAACAGGATGTGTAACTTTTTAGAATGGTGCTCGTCACTATGCTTAGTTAATATCAAGCAAGACCTTATTGCTATTTATCCCCAATGACATCTTATGCTGTTTGGCACAGCCTTTTTATCTGAGTGTGGCCAGAGTTAACCTTCCAGTCTTAAAAGTACCAGAGATGCTGGTAATTTTAGGTGATTTGAAAAGCAATATAAGGATTGCTAGTGAATAAGCGGTCTACCCAAGATAACTTAAAACAATTCCTGTTTCACTCCCCTGCCAGCTGAGTTACATTCATCCTTTCACAGGTGACATCAAGTCAATGAGGGATGGCTGCCTCTTCTCAACTCCCCTTTGCCCAGGTACAAAGCCTTGGCGGCAGAGACCAAAGAGAACACCTAGGTATTAAATCCCAAATGAACCCCTAAATAACAAGAAGTCTTTGGAAGGAAACTTGGAGAGCCACAGCTGTAAGTGATCATAGCAGCTTGACTTATTTTTTTATTTTACATACCTTAACATATGACCTCAAGTGGCTCTCCAATCCTTCCTCATGGCACTGGGCAACCACATGAATAATGACCCTACACACCATAGGAATGAATAAAGCAATGAGTAGTGATGTGGAAATGGGAACATTTCATTATCTTCACAGCAGAACAGAGATGATGCTGTTGGCACTTAGCAAACAAGTAGACAAGAAGTCAGACGGGAAGCCCTGTGTGAGAGTAAAACACATCTTGCCAGTGTAATGATCAGCACACACTAGCACCCCAGATAGGCTCCAGGTGTGGATGAACTGAAGGGAAGAAGAGTATGTATGTGTCTGTCTGTCCGTCCATCCATCCACCCAACTGTCCATCCATTCATCTATCCATCCAACCGTCCATCCGTCCATCCATCCAACTATCCATTCATTTATCTATCCACCCAACCGTCCGTCCGTCCATCCATCCACCCAACTGTCCATCCATTCATCTATCCACCCAACCGTCCATCCGTCCATCCATCCAACTGTCCATTCATATATCTATCCACCCAACCGTCCATCCATCCATCCATCCATCCATCCAACTGTCCATCTACCCATCCACCCATCCATCCATCCGTCCATCCATCCATCCACCCAACCATCCAACCATCTGTCCATCCGTCCATTCATCCGTCCGTCCATCCGCCTGTCATTCCATCCATTCATCCATCCATCTGTCCATCTATCCATCCATTCATTCGTCTGCTCATCCATCTGTCTGTCCAGCCATCCGTCCAACCGTCCATCCATCCATCTGCCTGCCAGTCCGTCCACCCATCTGTCCATCCATGCATCCGTCCATCTGTCTATCCATCCATCTGCCCATCCACGCATCCATCCAACTGTCAATCTGTCAGTCCATCCATCCATCCATCCGTTGTCCGTCCACCCACCCACCCACCTATCTACCCCCTTCCCTTACCGAGTCACATTCACTGCAACCTCCTCCTGGGTGGCTCTGGTGAGGACTCGGAACAGCTGGTTTAGGATGGTGGGCAGGAAGGCGATCATCACATGGCCTTCCATTGCATGCAGACTCTGCACACAGGGAATGGTGAGACCTGGGTTATATTTCATTCTCTTGGAGAGCAGGTCCTGCTATGTGACCCAGGCTGAACTGGAATGCATGACTGCCTGTGACTCTCACATCTTATCCTCCCACGGGCCTGGGTCAACAGGTGCATGCCACCAGGCCCCACTGTGTGATCAAGGCAATGTCTACCTCGTTTCAAATCAGGACAGCAGAAGTCCCTCTGTGACAAATGGAAAGCTGAAGGCACACAGAATGGACTTCAATGGCTTGTGTCCTAAACTGCAGGCCTGTGAAGATGTACCACAGTGCAGGGGATGAAGGAGTATGCAGAGGACTAGTGTCATGACGAAAGCTCTTTAAAGCAGAGAGGCAGAAGAAGAATCAGGAGGAATGTCACCAAGAATGGTCAGAGCAGCCATAGCTGTCACTGAAGTGGAGGAGAGGCTAGCAGTCGTAATGGACTTGTGTGTTCATTATTTAAACACGCAGGCTGTCCTCTCTTGATCAGACCAAATAGGAGTTTCTACCCTATTTCCCGCATCTTACTCTGTCCTACACATGGAATGTCATTTAGTGACTGTTTTCAAAATTCTCTTCTAGGATCCCATTCTGTATCAAGGTCCCCTCCACCCCGCTGTAACTGATTCCTGCACACAGCTGGGCTGGGCTGGGTGTCTCACCTCCATCTACCCAGGATGCTGTCATAAGGGGGTACTGCCCCTACAATGACTGAGGAGCTCTCTCAGGGTCAGGACTGTTGTGACTTGAGTGTGTCCTTCACAAAGCTTCTGTCAGAAACTTAATCCTCAACGCAAAATCAAGGAGGTGGGGTCTAAGGAGAGGTGACCAGGCCATGAGGGCCCAACCTTCAGGAATGGACCATCGAGACTGCTAGAATGGGTTCCTTATAAAACGACGGGTTTGTCTCCTATCACCCAACTCTTGCCCTGATCCTCTCCTAGCCCTCTGAACTGTGAGAGAATACATTTCCATTCTTTATGAACAAGCCAGCATCAGGTACCTCGCTATCGTGGCACCCAAGAGGACCAGCCGAGACAGCTTCTCTTGTGCCCAGCAGCTGGTAAACATTTGGCAAAGGTCTGTGTCGGGTGAGCACGGGAGAAGCGAGAGAACAAAGGGACGAGCACACAGGCGGGCAGAGCTATCGCTGAGATCACTCTGGTCCACTATCTAACGCAACTTAAAGCCACCACTGTGACAGCATCCAGACAAGGAGCATCTGCATAGAAGCTTACAACGGGCAGTAACAACACCTACCACCAGAAAGGAAACCCAATTTACTTCCAAAGTCATTTAAGAGTGACTAAGAAAGCCATCTGGTACCTTAAGGTATTTTACAAGTTCGCTCCCTGAGGCTTGGGCTCCAGATTCCGTTTTCTGACAGTACTGGAAGAAATTATGTAGATGCTGATCCTGGAGTGGGGGGAGAGAAGAAAGTCTGTTAGTATGCACTTATAGAGACAGGGAACAAACATAAATGGCTTATATTTATTGGTACGTGCGCGTGTGTGTGTGCGCACACGCGTGAGAATCTTGGTGCATTGAGTACAAATGTGAAGGGTTTACACACCAGTATGTATGAGGAGGCTGGAAGAGGAACTGGGACTTCTCTACCGCTCTGCCTATCCCCTTGAGGCAGGGGCTGTCTTCCTTGAACACAGCTGGAAGGGTTTACACACCAGTGTGTATGAGGAGGCTGGAAGAGGAACTGGGACTTCTCTACCTACTGCTCTGCCTATCCCCTTGAGGCAGGGGCTCTCTTCCTTGAACACAGCTGGAAGCCAGCAGGCGCTAGTCCCTCACGTCTCTGACACCCTTGGAACCAGGTGATGGGCACCTATGAGACGCTTGGCTTGTTACATGGGTGTTTGTTACATGGAATCTGAACTCTGGCCCTCATGGTTTTGTACTAGGTGCTCTTTACCACTGAGTCATCCATCCAGCCCAATGAATGTTTTTTAAGGTTACAAAATGACCATGTACAGATGACATCTAAGGATCCCACCGGGGAAAACTGTTGAACAATGTCACAGACTATAAATTACTTGTCATGTACATCAGCATATATAAGCACCTTCTATGTACTCTTTTCAAGTAAAGGCCTATAAAGTAAAAACACATTTACAGGGCACCAGGATTCTGTTTTGCACAAACTCGCTGGCAGAACAACCAGGGGAATGAGACTGCCGACCCATACCTGAGTGTACACCGTGGAGACGAGGTGAGTGGAGACCTTCAGCAGAGGCTTGCCACCTTCCACCCACTTAATTTCTGGACCATAATGCTGAAAGAAAGAATAGGGAAGGACCCCAACAGATCAGCTATCTCAGCTGCACACAACCATCAATGGGGGCATGGTGAGGGACCAAAGGCCCAAAAAGCCCCCCGAGGCTGGGGAGCTGCACCTGGCCACAGCAGGGCTGCAGCTGGGTTTACATTCGGATTTGCCCAGTTCCTTCCCCTTGGCACACCGCCCTGCCTCCTGGGCTTTCTAAGTAGTCTGAGGTGACAAGCAGCCTGAGACGACAGTCCACTTGGCTGGAAATGGATTCTACTTTACCAGTATCATTTTATATTTTTGAGACCGGGTCTCACTATGTAGCCCTGACTTGACTGGAACTTTCTATGTAGACCAGGCTGACCTCAAACCGACAGAGATTCACCTCTGCCTCCCGAGTCCTGGGATTAAAGGTGTGCACCACCATGTCTGAGTTTCTGAGGATCTTAGGTAGACCTGAGCTCAGGGTTCTGAGAAGCAATGAAGGTAACACCAGACAGAGTGATCAACCATGCAGGAAAGAGATTTGATCCTCAGGATCTATCTCGAACTAGAAGAACTGAGAACTTAACATTTGAGTATGACTACATCTCAGAAAGACTCATGCCGGGCCCAGTATCTCCGTGCCTCTCTGTCTCGACACTGCCAGTCCAGGCTTATAAAACACCGTGAGTTATCTGAGGCAGCTTCTAACTGCACACATTTATTTCAAGATGAATGAAGAAAACCAAAGTGTTAGGGCCAATAAAAATCCTGTGTGCTGTTTGTGCCTGTGTGCCATTGTTATTTTTAGACATTCTTTAACACCTTCTGAAGACGCTGGGTGAAAACAAAACCACTCTTAAAATTTTGTACCCTGCCCATGCTGAGCTCCTGGTAGCCAAGGTAGCCAGACGGAAGATTAGCCGAGACAGGGACATGCTGTTCACTTGTCACCACCCTTCCGTCCTTCAGGAGGGGAAGCCAGGAGTAGCCAACTGTTGGGAACAAAGGACAAGAAAATCCACTGTGAGTTCACATCCTTCAGAAGGAAAGCCTCCGCAAGCCTGGACAACAACCGTCAAGGTAAGTGATGGGGAAGCCTTGAAAAAGCCTCTGCTGCGTGTCTCTCTGGGGTCAGACCACCAGCCATTTACAAGTGCAACTTATATATGCAATCCAGGCACGGCAGCATCATGCCATCCAGAAGCCCACCGAAGCAACCCTTTGGCAAGAGAATGAATGTTTAAGAACCAGAATATAATAAAAACTTCAATATGCAAATGATAAAAAAATAAATAAAACCAAGAAGCGAAGAGAGACGGGATTCCCACCTTGCGTTTCTACCGCGTCTTTCTTCTTTGTGCTCCCTTTAGTGGAGTTATCGCAGCTGACGTGGAAGAACGTGAAGAGCAAATGGTGTTTCTCATGGAGCTGGGTCGGCAACTCTATCTTGATCTGCAAAGGCAAAAGAACAAACTTCCTAACGTTCTGTAACAGCAAGTGTGCCCAGGGAAGGCAGGTGCAGGCGGCCCAACGCGCACCTACATGTCTCCTCTTCAAACTCTTCCTAGGATGAAACTTAAACACACCCAAGCTGCTAATGACACCAAGGAAGAGATGGATTCTGAACTCACTGACGAGAAACGGGGGAAGGGTTGATGTCGCTTTTCGGCATAAGCAAACAGGAAAACAGACCCCACGACACAAGCCACACTGCTGTAGGCATGAAACCTGGGGCTGAACATCTTTTCACTTACAGCAATTTCACTGAACTACAGTTGACCTCAGACAACAGGGCTGTCAACTACATGGATCTCGTATATGGAGACTTTCGTTTACTTCTGGGTTTTGGTACTAAGAATTCAATCTAGCACCTCACACACGCTAATCACACACTTTACCACGGTGCCACACCGCGACCCTATGCAGAATCTGGGTTTCTGTTTGCTTTACTTTATCTTATTTGGAAGGAGGGAGCCATTTGAAAAATTCATACACAAAGCACATTACTTAAAAAGTCAAAAAATTAGGTATTCATGAGTATGTAATTATGTGTACTTGGAGGGGCTCTCGTCTGTGTGGTGTGTGGGTCATGTGGGTTGCAGATGCACACGTGTGAGCATGACACACCATAGTGCAAGGAAATAAGAGGATCCACGGTGTCTAGCCCTCTCCCCGGTTCCCACGAGACACGGTAGCTTGAGTCTGGAGGTAGGCTGGCATCAGCAGGCCTCAGGGATCCTCTTGTCTCGACCTGCCCCTAGCTCTGGGGTTACAGATGCGTGCATGGCCAAGCTCAGCCTTTTATACTGGGATTGAGGATTTGAACTCAGGTTCTCGGCTTCTAGAGCAAGCACTTAGCTACTCAGCATCTCCCTGGTGCCCAATTTGCTACCATAAAATCTGCACGTACCAATTACTGAGATATGATTCATCAAACTGTATGCATATAAGCAGATGGCTGGCAACATTCACAATCATGAGAAATGTGAGTTAGCTACAAGGCTAGCTCACGGTTGTATTAATTAACGGTAGAACATGCTGTCGGTAATTTAAAAGCCACCTCCTACTGCGCCTGCAGCGAGTTTAGTGTTGCAGATTCTGTCTAAAATGTGAGCAGCTTCTCTCTGCTGCAAACTGAACGTGAGGAAAAAAACGATCTCTCTTGGCTCTCATGTTCTTTTCACCGTATGTAGACGACTCAACACACAGAACTTGTTAACTGACTGCTGTGTTACTGATAAGAATCAACAGGTCAACATCAGGGCATTAAGTAAGTTCCGTGTAAATCAGAAGTCACATATGAATTTTAGATCACTCCAAGAGCATGCCACCCCATGACTCTCTAGTCGTTCAAGAATAAACCATTCCACAGGAGAAAATCAACCAAAAAACAGGAGAGTTCTTAGGTTCAATAGTAACTATGCTCGGGGATGGATTTGGGTTTTGTCGGTTTTATTTTTGGAAATTTGATCATTTCTCTGAAGTTTTCCCCTCCCTCCACTCCTCCCTTTCCCTTCTGAAAGGAGCAGGCGTCCCAGGGACATTAACTCGAGGATGAATTTGAACGGAGCTCAGTGGAATATTCACTATGGTACTAAAGTGCAATTAAAAATTGTCTTTTATTGTTTTGTAACGTGTGGTTCTATTTTTAATAACAAAGATGTTAAATAGAGAAAAATAAGTAAAGCAAACACCAATTCTGCTGCTGTGGTTTCAGCACGGAGTGCAGTTTTCCTTGCACTCTGCTGTAACAAGCAGAAAATTTCACGTTTCTCTGAAACTGGTCAAATTGCCTTATTCTTTGAAGACGCCCTTACCTCGTCATAGAATTCTGGGTTTTGTTGATGGTGCAGAACTGCGGCCAGGGCACTTCTTGTGAACACGGGGCCCCCAGGTCTGCCGTAAATGCACTGTAGGGAGAACCAGCAAAAGCAAAGATTGAGTTTCAGCTGACGGCGTGAGAGACTGGTCAGATATGCTACAGAGAACGAGGCTCCTCGGACGGCGTCTGCCTGTGAGAGCCCGGGCCCGCAGATCCTGGAACTCAGAAGTCCTGGCAAACCTGAGATCTTCCCTGGTCTGTTGCCCACCCCCTTCCATTTTTCCATAAAAACATTTGTATTTGTTGTAATTAAAACAAACACATTAAAAACCTTACCCAGCACCTTCCATTTCAGGCAGCCTTGACCATCTGTCACTAACCTGTTCGTTTCCTTTTCTCCTCTCCCACTAGGTCTCTCCCTTTCCTCTCTTGTTCCCTCACTTAGCCCAGGCTGGCCTGCTCTGCCTGGCGGCCAGAGGTCCTCCAGACTGGAGTGCAGCCCTCACAAGCTTGTGCCGCCATGCCTGCTTTTACGAGTGCTGAGACAGAACCCAGAGTTCTACGTGTGCTTGGCAGGCACTCCATCATCCTCAACCTAAACTCTTAACTATCTCGAGAGAGACTATATTTACTTTCGCAATCTGTCCCCTACCTTTCTGGGAAAGGCTCTGGAGCCACACTGCTTGGATGTAAACGCAGATCTACTAAAGTATACAGCACTGAACAATTTACAGCCCGTGCATTCATCTTCTCAGAACCTAGAAATCCCCGATCTCAATGGATCTATTTGAAAAGTCTGTTTGGTAATTAGAAGGATTAAGTATGCACACCACGGTGCTGGGAACAGCATCAATCAACGTTGTCTCTGATGACAGAGAGCATTGCTGAGATTCTGTGTCAGCTACTTAATGAAGATCCCGTGGTCGATCGCTACCTCTACCTTCACAATTGCATACATCACGGCTCTTCACACCCAGACAATGTCTGATGCACGGTGGGTATTTAATACATGCTTACTGAATCACGTACACATAAAAGATCCCATCTCCAACAAGAAAAGCAAAACATAGTCAATTAGGACCAAGAATCAACCTACACACTGCGACATTTACCTTAGGCCATTATGTAATATAACACCCTATAGTTTCAGCTTATGCTAATTAAAATTAAAATGTACTAATCTTTAATATATATTAAATATTGTTTCTTTTTGCACATTTGTCTCCTTTTTCTGGGAAAGTCATTTTAACATAGTAAAGAATTTAGGCTCTGGAGCTGGACTGTTTGGATTTAAAACTCAGTTCTGCTAAAGTATGTAACATTTTAAAGTATATATCAATTTCAAGTCTCTGCATCAATCTTCTTAGAAGGTAGAAATTATGTATCTTATATATAATAATATTACATATCACATAAAAATAAAGATATATAACATATATGCATATTATGTATATGTGCGTTGTGTATGTATAAAACAGACAAACCTTCAGGGGTTGAGAGTCTTCTTCATCAGAGTCTTTAAACTCAATACAAATAGCAATATTTCTGGCCTGCAGGGGTATATAAGAGAAAAAGATGTAAGAGGGGAAAAAAAGCAACAAAACCCAGCACACACGCACACACACACACATTTATAAAAGAACCTAAAAGCTAGGTTGTAAAGGAGACTCCTACGTCCGTGTACTCACCTTGGCGAAAGACTTCTGACTGTCGTATTTCAAGTACTTTGGGTACACGTAAAGGTGATTGCTGTAGACGGTGTAAGGCTGGGTGTGTTTGGGGATGCAGGGCACAAACTCCTCCACTTCAAAAGTGAGCGGAGATTTACTACAGGTTTCGAATTGCCTCATGGGAACGTACGACGAATTGAGATAATCTGAAAAGAAATCCCAAGTAATACAGATGAGAGGAAAAGCCAACTAAACAAACACGTGGGCTGCTTTATTGCACAGAGCTGATCACTTACTCGGGCAGTCGGAGGAGACATTGTCAATCGTAATGTCTAGATTGCCCAAAATCACTGGGAGTTTGGCCATTTTCTCAGGTCTACAAACAAAAGAGAAATTAAGTGTTATGAGGGAGGTTAACTGTGAAGTCCAAATTCTCCAGTGGTATTCCCAGGAAAAGAATTTAACAATATATATAATATCACCAGCTGCAAAAATCACATTTCAACTTTGTAGCAACCACATGAAAAAGATATTAAAAACTGGCAAAAAATATGGCATTTCACTTAGCCCAACATTTATACAATATTATCTTTTTGGTACATCATCAATACAAGAACATGTTAAGTCTTCAAAGCCAGTGTTTTGCAGTGCACATTGGGGTTCACACTTTTTCAGTATTTGAAGTGATTCTCGGCCTAATGGATTAAGTAACCTCAGAGGTCAAGACACAGAGTATCACCAAATAGGATGATACAATATCACCCAACAGTTACAAAGATACAATATCACCAAAAAGCTACAATGATACAATATCACCAAACAGTTACAACGAGAGCCTCCCTTCTCCTCAGCCTCACCAAGGAGATGCAAGGCTTATTTGGAAGAATCAGCATTTAGAAGCAGAAGCTATATAAATGCTGGGCATGAAGTAATTGATCAATGAAACTTGTCATTCATCTGACTCCATCTAATAAAGAATCTCCCCATTGTCCTAATAAGAGCTGCTACTGTTGTCAAAGAAACCAACGCAGGCATTGTGACACCAGGTCCCTTCCTCAGAGAAGATAAAATTCCCTTCTCTGAGTATTTGCTCACCAGAGGACCAGGAAATGTTCCTCTTTCAACCTCCAACGGCTACTTCACATTTCTTTTTTTTTTAATTTGGGGTGTATGTGTGTGTGGGGGGGATATGTGCATGTGAGCCCCTTGAGGCCAGAGGCATCAGATCCCCTGGTACTTGAGCCATAGGCGGTTGTGAGATGCCTGATGCAGGGACTGGGAACCAAACTCAAAGCCTCTGGGAAAATAATATGCACTTTACACGTTGGGACATCAGAATAGGACTTCTTTTGTTCTGATAAATTTTCATCTTTTTTATGTTTGAGCCATTTATGGTAGGCCCAGATCCTCCTGAATCCAGGCTCTACCATCAGTGTCTCTGATCTTCCTGAGAACTTCATGCCATGAAGATATTTGATCAGCATCGTGTATATTCGTAACCATCACTGATCACACTACATCACATAGAATACGGCCAAGAACAGGCTCTTAAGTTCTCCACTCTCACATTACAGGAGCCACTCTGCACGCTTCCTGGCAGCCAGTTCCTCCAACAATCGAACAGCTGTCCTCTCACACCCATGAGTCATTCACGGGACGCTACACGTAACCATGGCGAACACATCCCGCCAAACGCTTTGCACTCCTCTGTGGCACCAGCTTAGCCAACCAATTTAAAAGAGTCATGGTCAAGGTGGCGTGGCTGGTCCTGGAAACAGAATGCTGCCACCCGACTCTGCATAAACCACCTGTGGAATAATTTCTTCCAAGGTGCTGCCAATACCATCCAAGTTCAGGTCTGGGTTGATTACTTGTTTGTCAGGTTATCTGCAGAGAAGGGACCTCAGCTGAGAAAAGGCTCCCATCAGATGGGCCTGTAGGCACGGAGCATTTTCTTGATTAACGATTGCTGTGGGAAGACCCAGCACAGGGCAGGTGGTCCTGGGTTCTGTATGAGAGCAAACTCCCAATCAGGGTGCGTTCCCAGCAGTGGCAGAAGCCCCAGGGAATGCACACACCCATTAACATGTGCAAAGCATGGAAAACTATGACTGCTTAGGTAAGGATTATGTCAATGATCATCTTCCCCCAGTTTGTTTATTAGTATCAGGAGAACCAAGCTTGCAAGTCAGAAACCTGGCAGGTGTCCTTGGTGACCACCCTCCTCTTCCCCGCTGTAACACCCAGCAACGGGGCCCTGTGGCTTCGTTAAGGAGCCCACCTCTCCTGACTGCCTGCTGACAGTGTCCCTCAGATTGTCTCTTTCCTGCGTACACTTTACCTCTACCCTAAGCTGTATTATCACCTCACCAAAACATCCAGCAAGAATTCCAGTTCACCAGAACCGTTTGTTTCTTCTCTTGGACTCCAGGATACGTTCTGTTCACGCCCAGTCCTCCACGTACCCCTCATGATCTCGAGTGACATAATTTACATGACTGTCCCCGCCTCTCCCCCCACACATGCGGAAACATCAACACCTTAAAAACTCACTTCCGGAAGTCTGCGAGTAGCTTGAGCATGTCATCGTTGGAAAGCTTGTTGCTGTCCTGCCGATAGATGGCAGAAAATCTGGCATTTTTGTCCAGGTTTCCAGATGTATCCTTGAACAACGTCCTGAAACAGTGAAACGATATTTCGAGACTCCCTTTTCTAAAGACCAAAATAAAGAGAACTCTGGTCTCTGCGCAGACTAATCATGATTCCACTGGCTGTGGCCAACAGGAATCTCATTATCCCCAAATGTGGCAAGTATTAATGAGGACAACCACAACTAACTCAGTTTGCACAGAGGAGAGTTCCAGCCAAAAGCCTGTACTGAGAAAACAACATCCCATTCACGTGGGAAAGAAGGAGGGAACACGGAGAGAGGCCACCGCGGGACACCCCAGATGCACCATCCCAGCTGGAGGCACGTGGCCAAGGCCTGGACTGAGACAAACCTCCTGTCCAGGCTGCTGGGCCCAGCAGCTGTTCTTTGGCCCACGTCCTCTCTCTCTGTGCCACGGCTTAATACATCTTCTGATCTGCTGGTTATTAACCCTTGATCTCACCTATCTGAATCTGCCCATCTGTCCATCTCAAGTATAAAAGGCGTTCTTACCTCGCTGCCCAAGCGAACGGCATTCTGTACTGTCCCAGTCTTTGGCATGCCTGTTTGGCATTCTTCAGCACCTTCTGGGCAACCTGGAACGCACCAGGACAGAGCACTGAAATACTCAGGCATGGGGAAAGTGAGACCAGAGTATGACCACTGAAGATCTCACCATACCAGCAGATGCACAGAAAGGTGCTTCTTATAACAACGATAGGGCTGGATTCAAACCCAGTACGGACTTCTTTATGTAATGTACCCCTGGCAGTGATCCTCATAACTGGAGTATTATTTTCAGGAAGCATAGAAATAAACCCTTCCAGTCTTTGCAAGCAACAAACAGGCTCTACTCTGTGGCCAGAACTTTTCCTCTCACAGACCTCCTTTCTTTTTGACTAAGCTAATTGTGAACCACTGAGGAGACTAATATTTGGTATCCATGCCCAAATATCTACTTACCAGAATTTAAAGGAAAACATTAATGAGCATTCCCAGCTTTCCCAGCTCCTAACACGCACCAACGTGCATAGATTCCCACAATCTGGGAAACGCCGTAATTAGTCCTGGTTTAAATTAGACACCGCCTTCAATTGTTACCGCTTTGCTTTATTCACAAACACTATCACTGCGCCATTATCAGCGCTGGCTTGTTCTCGGTCGATGGAACACAACAAGCATGCCGGTGCTGGGCCAATGACATGCATGCGTGTCGAGTGGTTCTATTACCGATCAGCTGCCGCACATGTCTTGGTGCTGTGGTAGTGCTCTGTGATCGAAGTGTGGCTGATCTGGACAGTCCAGAGGGGACCTGAGTGTCCTTTGTGTGTACAGGAAGGAACTTGAGGTCATTTGTGTTACTTGAGTACATCAATGTCAAAGCAGTCTTAGGAAAAGGGCTTATACCCGAGAGCCAGTGTTTTCTACCGAGCTGCAGTTAGAGAAGCCTGGGGCCTGCCTGCACCGCTCTGGGCAGGACTGCACCCTGACAGGCCCTGCAGTGATCTGTGGGCACCATAGAGTGAGAGAAGGCACTCGGCAGGAGACAAAGGACCAGAGAAGCAGGGAAGCCCGTCTGAAGGTTCACGAAAATCACCGTGTGACTCCATGAGCTCTGCTTTCCCCACATTAAAAATGGAGGATGTAGTGACAATATCCATGAGCCCTCGTCACTATAAAACTCTGTGGTCCTTCCCAGTCACACCCTGTCTCGCAGAAACAAACAAACAAAAAAACTGGACACACGGGGATAAGAGTTTAGCATAGTGGCAGAACATACACTTGGCATGTGCCAACACCTGGGCACAGTACATAAAGTAACTGCTCTTTATGTTTTAGTATGTTTTTCGTGTGTGGCGTGTGTCATGTCTGTGGAGGACTGGAGTTGATGTCAGGCATATTCCCAGATAGCAGCCACGTTGTGAAGAGCTAGCTCTCATCTGAACCTGAAGCCCACTGGTACTGGCCACTCTAGCTACCCAGTTTGCCTGGGAGATGCTGAGACTACAGACGGGGTAGGCATATGGGTACCAGGGAGCAGAACTCCAACCCTCAGGCTCATGTGGCTTACCTGTGACCTCATAATTGTTTCTATCTCGGCATAGAACTCAACCCTTTGTCCGTCACTTTCTAATGACCGCAAAGCATAGAAACCATTCCTACCTTCGAGGAGTCCGAGCTCTTCATGTACGGCTCAGCACAGTGCGCGATGCTCCCCTGGAGGACCTTCTCAATTCTGGCCACAAGGAATATGTCCGGATGAGGACACGTGACTGAAAATATTCCCTAGAGAGACAAAGGGTTCTCCTCGGTCAGCAGGACTCAGGATGAAAGAAAGAAATCCCTTAACCACCATAGCAGCAGAGGGCACTGAGACGGTCCAATCAGGAAGGAGACCTGGGTCAAATATTCCAGGTACCTCTCAGTCCACCATCTCCTCAGAGAGTCTGCTTGGTGGGGAGGGCAACAGGAAAAGGCTTAAGGAATGAATGAGAGCCCTGAACCACTTCTCCCTCAGTCTGCTTTTACTATGTAATTATACACGCTGCCCTATAATCAACGACCCAAACTGCCCCCCCCCGTGCATGACAAGGTCTCATTTGAGCAGTTTTACTAATCAAACAGCACCTGCAAGAGAAGGCTGAGAGGTGTGCACGGTCCCCACCTGCTTTGGATACTGCATGGCTGTGGCCTGAAGTGCATCCTGGAAGACCGGCGGGCTCTGACCACCGTTCATCAGGGCTGGGGACGTGGGGACCAGCATCTGCCGCACTGAGAAATGGTTCAGGTCTACATGGAAGTCAGCGGAAATCTTCCGGTTGTATTTTATGTCAAACAGGGACAGGGTGACAAAGAAAGGCTCGACCTGGACAAGGACATCAACACCACGTCATCAAGACAGTTCAGACACCTGCTTGGGGGGGGGGGGGGATATGCGACTGTGCAGAGAGAATGGTGAGCCCTGTTTATGGCTGTCCCCTTGAATGACTGTGACATTTTTGTTCCTTGCCACAGAGTTAGGCTATAAAGCATTTTAAAAAACAACACTGTTACTACCCCCTTCATGGGTGTCACTATTTCATGCACCCTCTCCAGATAGGACAGCTGATCTCCTTGGGGCATCTAACATGAAATTCATATCCTGGATATGCAGCTTAAGCCTGCTGTCTTACCCTTGTCCGCAAACCCACCCCCATCCCATCCACATCCCAGTGTGAGCCCTACGCCTCTCCCTGGGTGAAGTCTCCACACCCAAGCTACAATGTAAGGGGAAATCCGTGACACCTGAAATTAATAAATGTTTAAAACGGAAAGCACTGATTTGTTTTTAAAATTATTTTGAAACTTGAGGACAATTTTATTAGAATCTAAATGAAAAAGCCTACGGCAATCAAGCTGTGAATCTCAGTAGTTGCCAGGGGAAGAAGAATGGGGAAGAGAAGAGGAAAAAAATGCCATGCGTTTTTAAGCCCGTGTGGAGGTCAGACACATGGTGGAGGGGGCGCTGGAGAAAGGGGTGAGGAAGCCAAAAGTATCAGGAAAAACACTCGTGTTCTGAAGGAAATGTATTTTAAAAGGTGCGTGGGCGGGGGGGTCGGTCACACGTTTCTAAAACTTGGCAAGGTAGGGAGATTCAGCCGAACCTCATGGGTGCTTGGCTGATGGAGGGCCTGTGCTGGAAAGGGGGAATTCTGGGAAGGAAAAGTACGGTTTCTGTAAAGGGCAAATTATTCCACCTATCTCTTCAGTAGGGCTTAAGGCGACTGCCTCCTCAGCTGGTCCCTGGGCCAGGTCACCGACCCACCCAGACCAGAGTCTACGTTCTTGATCAGGGGGACTCTATGGCAACTCTAACATCTCCCCTCTAGAGACAACGTGCTGGCGGACCTGCGTGTTTGTGGGCGACCTCGTCAAACACCTGCACTTTTCAGAAGGAAAATTACATTTGTAGTGGGTCCTTCTTCGTTTTCAGCGACACAGCACTGGAGATTGAAAGACAGATCATTGCACTTGACGAGAATCCTTTTCCCAAACTTCTCTGCAAACGGCTTCACTTCCGGCTCCATGGGTGAGAAGTCCAGTTTCTTGAAAATGAAAACGTGGATATGTAAACACTTAGAGCTCCCATCAAAAATCCCATCATGGGTGTTATCACATAAATCTGCCTGAAACACGGGAAAGCTATATCCACACTAGGGCTGCGACTTTGCGACGGCACGTCACACTGAACAGACATGTATGTCATCATGCATGTTATCATGACAGTCACATACATGATGACACACCTGCTTGACGGATCATTATGCAGGGAATAATACATGGTTATAAACAACCTAAACACCCATTAGCTTATGTGTAAGGACACATAAAATACATTATATATGTATACACACACATACGGGTGTACATACAGACATGTACACTCAATAATAAAAAGGAAACTCAGGGCTAGACGTGGTGGCACACATTTGTAAGCCCAGAACTTCGGAGGCAGAGGCAGAGGCAGGCGGATCTCTGTGAGTTCAAGGCCAGCCTGGTCTACAAGAGCTAGTTCCAGGACAGACTCCAAAGCTACAGAGAAACCCTGTCTCAAAAACACAAAAAACAAAACAAACAAAAAAAGGAAATTCTGAATCAATGAAATGGCCCAGCAGGTCAAGTGTGTGGCATCAAGGCCCGGCCACCTGAGTGTGATCCCGGAATCCACGGAGGACGGAGAGAACCAACCCCTAAAGTTGTCCTCTGACCCCCCGCATGTGGCTGAAGTTTCAGAGTCCATGCTTTACCCCCACAAATAATAGCAATCTATCAAGGCAATTAATAAAAGGAAGACATAACAGACAAATCCTGCATGGTTTCACATTGATGAGTTTGATACAATAGTTAGTTCATAAAGCTAGGGTCTTATGGACAACCAGGGATGGGGGGCCATTATTTAAAAGAGAGTTTCAGTTTCTAAAGACGGAAACTTTCAAATAGTGGAAACAGATGGTGTAACAGTTGCATGGAGAATATTTGTTATGACTGTACTTTTAAAAAATTTTTACTTTTTAAAGTTTGAATTATATATTATCAAATGACTCAAGCCATACGGTCTGCGCCGTATACATGTTACCACAGTAAACAGAGTTAGGAGGTCCGTGAAGAAACTCAGAAGATGGTTATTATTAAAGTTAAATGGGGAGTCATTTAAAAAGGAGAGCTAGGTCTATTAGAAGAACCACAAATGAGGAGGGAAAGCGTTGGGGCGAAATATAGCATGACCTTGTCCCGTCTGGGCAACTCTACCTTACACTCAATGTCGCAGGCCCTGGAGGTCTTTGTCACCATGTTTGGACTTTGCTGGGACACAGATGTGGGCTGCACGCACTTAGCTTTCTCTCGGGGTCAAAAGCTAGTTGAGAAGTGTTACTGCCTCCCAGGTGTCTACAGCGGTGTGTGCCACGCTCTAGGGGTTATTTTTAGGGGTCCCTTAAATGATCAGTGTGACCCTGCAGATTCAGGCTGGAGACTTCTGGGAAGTGGGCTAAACACTGCTCTCAATATTCGGCAGCACATTGAATATTAAACATCCATGGATTTTATATTCTAAATGTTAAACAGCTCTTACCTGGGCATCTGGGTCCAGGTAAAAAAGCTTCACTCTGCTCTCGCTTTTCAGCTTTATTTCTGCTTCTCTGGTGCTCTGTGGACAAAAAGAATAAAAAGAAAGAGAGAAAGAAATTTATTTGTGAACAAAATCCTTTGTCCCCACCGCCTCCCCCAGAGGTATCAGAATATGTTTGAAAACTGCCTATGACAGTTTAAATGAGGTCCCCATAAAGCTCATCTATTTGAATGTCTCATCCCCAGTTGGTGGGACCTTTTGGGAAGGGTAGGACTTTTAGAGGAGTTGCCTCATTTGGGGTGGGTTCTGAGATTTCAAAAGCCGATACCATTCTAAGCTAGCTTTTCCTCTCTCTGCCTTGAGCATGTGGACTAAGACGGGAGCACTCAGCGGCTGTTCCAGTACCTAAGACGGGAGCACTCAGAGGCTGCTCCAGTACCTAAGACGGGAGCACTCAGTGGCTGCTCCAGTACCTAAGACGGGAGCACTCAGCGGCTGCTCCAGTACCTAAGACAGAAGCACTCAGCGGCTGTTCCAGTACCTAAGACAGAAGCACTCAGCGGCTGCTCCAGTACCTAAGACAGAAGCACTCAGCGGCTGTTCCAGTACCTAAGACAGAAGCACTCAGCGGCTGTTCCAGTACCTAAGACAGAAGCACTCAGCGGCTGCTCCAGTACCTAAGACAGAAGCACTCAGCGGCTGTTCCAGTACCTAAGACAGAAGCACTCAGCGGCTGTTCCAGTACCTAAGACAGAAGCACTCAGTGGCTGCTCCAGTACCTAAGAAGGGAGCACTCAGCGGCTGCTCCAGTACCTAAGAAGGGAGCACTCAGCGGCTGCTCCAGTACCTAAGAAGGGAGCACTCAGCGGCTGTTCCAGTACCTAAGAAGGGAGCACTCAGCGGCTGTTCCAGTACCTAAGACAGAAGCACTCAGCGGCTGTTCCAGTACCTAAGACAGAAGCACTCAGTGGCTGCTCCAGTACCTAAGAAGGGAGCACTCAGCGGCTGCTCCAGTACCTAAGAAGGGAGCACTCAGCGGCTGCTCCAGTACCTAAGAAGGGAGCACTCAGCGGCTGCTCCAGTACCTAAGAAGGGAGCACTCAGCGGCTGCTCCAGTACCTAAGATAGAAGCACTCAGCGGCTGTTCCAGTACCTAAGACAGAAGCACTCAGCGGCTGCTCCAGTACCTAAGACGGGAGCACTCAGCAGCTGCTCCAGTACCTAAGACGGGAGCACTCAGCGGCTGCTCCAGTACAGCTGCCTACCTGACGCCATGCTCCCCACTGCAACTCTCAGGAACTGTGTAACCAGGCTCCTGATAAACTCTTCCTCTGTAACCTGTCTCTATCGTGGTATCTCTTCACAACAGCGGGAAAGTACAGGCTACTCCACAACCCTGTCTGGTCTCTAGGAGGCAGCGGCATGCCATGTGACTCAGGTGGCATAGGCAATGGAACCCTGCGGAGGTTTAGAGTGGCGTAGGCACAGTTAAGCCTGAGAGGTTTTCAGCTGGAACTTGAGTAGCAGACTTGGAAAGCATCAGCATGAAGGCAGGGATGGAAGTGGACATGATTCCTTGGGAGTGTGGGAGGAGTTTTAGTAGAACACCAAGGGGCAGGCAGAGGAGAAGCCACAAAGGACACAGACATCTGGTGGCAGGGTGGAGACAGAGATGCAGGACTTAGAAGGGGCGTTTGTGTGAAAGAGGCTTCTGGACATTCACGAGGTTGAGTCACCTTTAACCTCTTATTTATCACACCCGTAGTGCATTCTTTGTGGCAGTCACAGACACTTACTCCTCATTTTCCCAGATAAATATGGAGCTCTGATTATAATTCCCCCTTCTCATCTGCTACTTCTCCCAAAGACAGGAATCACCCCTCTGTCCCAGACAATGGAGCAGGGAAAACCAGGGTGAAGAAGTTGGCTGTCTTCTGTGTTGATGGCTAAGGGACATCTACTATGGCATGTCTAACCTAACCCAAAGAGAAATTAAGAATCTTACTAATTTTTCAATCATAGTCCTTGGCTATGACTCAAACCCTCAGCGACTGTAACCAGCGGCCTGACATTCATAACTAGCTCTGCAGCTGACTCCCCTCCCTACCTGGCCTTGTATTTCTAAGTAAAAAGAATGCACGAGATGACGCTAGAGGCTCTTCCCCCAGCAGTGTGTGTCGGGTGGCATCTAAGAGTGATCTCTTGGAGGTCAGGGGCAGTCTTTTGCTTTCCATGGAGAAGATGTTCCTGGGTTGGATCCAAGCAGACTCTCTCCATGGAGAGTTTGAGAGCCTCATCTCACTTCATGTTGCTGACCCCTGTACCTTCTATACACACACACACACACACACACACACACACACACACACACACACACACACACACACACACTGGAAACCAGAACATACCTAAGTGGATATATGGAGATTGGAGATGTCAGGAAGATGAGGTCACCATGAAGAAAAAAGTCTAACTTGTTTACACAACACCGGGAAGTTTTACTTACAAGAAGCATAAAAGTAAAATCTTAATCAGTGTTTATTAAGACACTGAGAATATGTACTTTCACAGGCTAAGTGCACACAAAGATACAGCTGTTAAGAGAATTATCCCAAGACTATGTGATTGAGTGCGTTTCAGGGAGGCAGGAAGTGGGCCTGCTCTGGAAACAGCCTGTGGTCGGTCAGTGCGCGGTGGGACTGTAGGAGGCTTCCTCCCAACAGCTCCGCTCTGGCAAGACCTGTTTTCTGGTTTAGACTCGGTGGAGAAAAGACTGTGAGGAATACGGACAGGAGCGGGGCGAGCCTCCCTAGAAACTGCTGTTTGCACCCAAGTCAAAGGAGAGAAGGGCTCAGCCGACACAAAGACACTTCCCATCTCACTCAGCCACAAATGACACGGCTTCCCCATGCTTCCTTCAGCTTTGGAACATTCAAGGGTTTCCAGAAAGGAGAATGATGTGTCTCAAGCTTGTGAGTGCACAATCTGAAGTGAAACATCATCTATGGCCAATTTTATTTCATTTCAAAAGTACGTTACAGGAAAAACATGGTGTTGGCGGCCGAGTCATTCAGACAGAATGAGATAAAACAGATTTAGCAAAATCCTCTGAGGCTGGAATACATAACGCTTAAAAATAATTTATGAGTATGGGTGGTTTGCTTGTATGCCTATCTGTGAACTAGGGGCATGCCTGGTACCCACAGAGGCCAGGAGACAGGTATAGGATCCCATGGAACTGGAGATACAGATGGTTGTGAGCCACCATGGAGGTGCTAAGAATCCAAACGAGGTCCCCTCGAAGAGCAGCTGGTGCTCTGAGCCACCGAGTCATCTCTCCAGCCTCCAGATGATTTAGTTCTTCCTTTAGAGAGCTATCACAACACATGTTCATGCCTTACGTCATCTAACTCAAATGGACTAACACTTCACCTCAGGACACAAAGCCAGGCTAGAGCGTTCTAGAATTGGAAGCTTAGCAGTGGAGTGACTGCCAAACCACAGGCGATTCCACAGCGTGATAATGGCATGGTTTTCTGGTTTGGGGTCTGGGAAGGAAGTGTTTGTTCCAGAGTTGGCTTTAAAACTCTTATAAAAATGTGGCCAGGAAACCACATGGGTTCCCACAAGTCCTACTGAGAATGGCCCCCTGCCCCTGACTCAGTCTCAGGGAGGCTATAGACCTACAAAAGCCACACTCCATCCTATACTCCACTATAGAAGATTTACCTGGAAAGAAAAATTCATCATAGAATAAAATCATAAAGAAGCAATTCTGGAATCATACGAAACTGCCTCTCTTCAGAACACAAGGCGATGAAGCGTGAGCTACTGTTTGGATACATACACATACATGTGTGCACACACATCACACAAAAACACACCACACACATACACGTGTGCACACATCTCACAAAAACACACCACACATACACACACGTGCACACACATCACACAAAAACACACCACACACATACACGTGTGCACACATCTCACAAAAACACACTACACACGTGTGCACACACATCACAAACACACATGTGTGCACACATCACACACAAACACACCACACATACACGTGCACAGGTATATGTGTGCACACATAGCATGCACAGACATATACGCATGCACACACGCCACAGAGAAGGAAAATACATTAAGAGAGAGTGTGAGGTTTTTCTTCATATTACCTTTACACAAAAAGGTAAAGCACAGACATTCTCCAGGGCCACCTAACATCAAGGCAAGTAGAGGAAGGAATGCCCTGAGTTCCCAGAAGAAACAAATTCACTGGTTTGTACAGGCTTTTTAAATAGAAATATTTGTAAGACTGATGCTATGAATTTTGCTTTATTTACAATCAAAAGTTTGGTTTCAGAGCTAGACAATAGGAGGAAAAGATTAAGTTTTCAGGTAAATATAGTATGTCCCTGAAGCGAAAACAGTAGAGATATCCAGTACTCCAAGCACAAGCAAACGCTCCAGGAACATACAAACAATCCTGAAAATCCAAGTCCATAATATTCCAGAGTAAAATATCAGTTATTTTGCACTAAAATAACTTCCTGTCAGACATATCCTGTTTGGCTGGGTCTCAGTCACAATGGAAAACAAAAGCCAGAGCTAACAGGAAGAGTGAGGCCAAGACAAGCCATCAGGAGAGGTCTGGCCACTAAGTCACACCTCCAGCTGCCTCTCCAGTGATCCAGGCATCCTCTCCACCCTTCCCTGTGGCCGAGCCTCCCTCGTCTGCTTTCCCGACCTCTTCATCCTGAGTACACTCCCTTTCTCTCCCTGCATCTCTCCCATTCCACTCCATACACAATTTATCTGATTCTGTAACCATGGAATTCATTCGTCCTAAAAACAGGATGTCCATTTGCTGGTTAGTCCCCAAGTTCCCTTAATGAGTACAAATGAGCCATATCCCAGGTTCACTAGCAGGGCTAACAGCCAGGCTGACGACAGAGGAGTCAGGCACAGGGATGCCTCTCCACTTAGAGCATGGCCCCTCAAACGCCACATGACTGAGAAGGCCACTAGAATTCACAGGTGACTGACAAAGCCACACTTCCAATAGTCCTCACAGTAGCACCCTGGGAGAAAGACAGTACGTTTTTTTTCCCTTTGAAAAATTAAGTTGGCCAGGTAGCAGAAGAAAAGACTAAAATTCTTATTAACTTCATAGGGGGAAAAACTGGATTTCTTGTAGGTTTTATCCTATTTTGCTTTGCTTAAGATAGGCTCTTGCTATGACCCAAGCTGACCTTGAACTTGGCAATTCTTCCTGTCCCAGCCTCCCCAGCAGCAGTGTGTCACGACATCTGGTTTAGAAATACAGACGTGAAATCACCAACCCTGGGCTCAAATCACCAGAGCTTCATCTTAGGTAACCATTCTGCCCACTGGGTAAGCCTAAAGTGCCTTTCCGGTCTCTAGACTGCATGGATGTGCTGTTCCAGTAAGAACCAAATAAGTTTGAGCGTGCTGCCGGGAGAACCTCTGAGCATCCAGGAACAACGCAGGATGCATGAACAGAGTCAACTAATGCCCAGACTGCCTAACAAGACTGGTCGAGGGGTGTAGTTCAGTGCTAGACTACTGGTCGACCATATGCATGTGAGTTTCAGCAACACACAACACACACACACACACACACACACACACACACACACACACACACACACACACACTGGACTAGCATGAAAATAAACACAGAAGCTAAAACTCCTCCAGGCCAGGCATAGGTTACAATGGAAGTTCTAAAGTTAGTTTTAATGGGCAGGTGTGAAAATAGCTAAGTCCTGAAGAAAAACAGAACTCTGCAGTCCGAGCCAGGAAGAACCACCATGTCATCAAGAAAGAAAGGTCAATGCTGGATGCCTGTCTATTTGCAAGCCTATGTAGACACACCATGTTTCTATTATAGTGTTTAACGTGTGGGTGGGTACAGCCAGCATTTCACTGTATCATAAAAAAAGCAGAACAGAAAGGCAATAACACAAAGACTATAAAGGGACAGTGAAGACAAAGACATCGCCCTCCTTTTAAGATGCATATACAGGACAAGGATAGTCACGGCAGCACTGTTCAGAGTAAGAAAAATGGAAATAGCCTGACAGTTAAAAGGTCTATGCAGTACGATAAAAATGACTGACCATATCTGTACCCAAAACAAGGCCAAATATGGTATCATTAAACACCAGTGCAAAATAAACACACAAACATACAAAAATCACCACCCAGTGTCTTTATGGTGAGTGTGTAAAAACACACAACAAAAAGGAAGTAAGATGCATCTCAGTGGATGCTCATGGCTGGGACTGTGGAGCAGGAGAGAATGGGAGCAAAGGCCATGCTGAAAGGACTGCCGACTGTCACTGGGGATATATATATATATATATAGCATATATAATATATATGCTAATAAGGTAACAGGGCAGCACGGGGCTCTGGGCAGCGCTGACATGGCTACTTTGTTTTTTCTTGTGCTTTTCAGTAATTCTGGGGTTTCTCAAAATTACCAAATACACAAAGAACCTGGCTTTGTTGTTGCTTACTTGTATTTTGTTTGTTTTGGGTGACCCAGGAACATGGTCTGTACCTTCAGCAGTTCCCGTTTAGATGAAGTGACAAAATTTCCACAATCATCGTTGGGAATTACGGGCATTAATTTGAGTGAGACAGCGTACCCAAGTGTTCTGGCTCCTGGACACAAACTAGCTCATCTGAAAAGGAGCCTCATGGAGACAATGCCCCCACTAGACTGGACAGTGGGCTAGACTGTGGTGCATTTTCTTGATGGATATGGGAGAACCCAGCTCACTGTGGACAGTGCTACCCTAGGCTGGTGGTCCTGGGTGCTATAAGAAAGCAGGCTGGGCAAGTCATGAGACTAGCAGTGCATAGCACCCCTCCATGGCTTCTGCTTCAGATCCCGCCTCTAGTTTACTGCGCTGAGTTCCTGCCCTGACTCCTCACAGTGACCTGAGAGCTGAGAGCTGAAATAAACCCTTTCCTCCCTAAGCTGATTCTGGCTGTAGTGTTTTTCACAGAATAGAAACATTAACTAAGACAGCAATGAACATAATTTAAGTAAGAGAAGCCCAAGTAAGAGAGAATACTAGGTACACACAGGCATGTGTTTTTGTTATTTCTTTCATATTTGCGCTGACATATTAAATGCGATGATGGCGTTTAAAAAAACAGCAACGTACTTTGTAGGGCATTTTCTGGAAGATAGACTGAAGTGTCATTAGTGCAAAATATGCCACCCCCTCATATTCATGTCAGGAAGCAGACGGTGACAATCACACCATCAGTGTTCTTATTTTAGGAGAGTCATGAAACGAGAAGCATTTAGCATTCGGTGTAGAGTGGGACAATTAGGATGACCTTACCTTAGCAAGTTCAGGCAGGTAGCTATCCAAACCGGAACCGGAACCTTCTAGTTTGCTTTGTTCATCATCTAAACATCAAAAGAGATCAATTGAGTCATGTGTAGTTGTAACTGTCTTATTCAATATAAGCAAAGGAACTGGAATGCGGTGGTTCTTAAGTCTGAAAGAACAGTCAAAACAGCTCAGGGCTTTAGAAGGACCCTGATGGCCAAGTCCAGCAGGAAAAGTGGTGACACCTGAGACCTTGCACAGCTAAGGTCCCCATCCTCAACTCCCCACCTTATTAGAACTTATGTTAGCTGTGTGCAACACCCTTCACAGCCACACACACACTAGAACTTATGTTAGCTGTGTGCAACACCCTTCACAGCCACACACACACTAGAACAAGTTAGCTGTGTGCAACACCCTTCACAGCCACACACACACTAGAACAAGTTAGCTGTGTGCAACACCCTTCACAGCCACACACACACTGGAACAAGTTAGCTGTGTGCAACACCCTTCACAGCCACACACACACTAGAACAAGTTAGCTGTGTGCAACACCCTTCACAGCCACACACACACTAGAACAAGTTAGCTGTGTGCAAAACCCTTCACAGCCACACATACACACTAGAACTTATGTTAGCTGTGTGCAACACCCTTCACAGCCACACATACACACTAGAACAAGTTAGCTGTGTGCAACATCCTGCACAACCACCCAACCAGAGGTTTTGGTAGGACCAAGAAAATAGTAGTTTGACTTTTTTCAAACCCTCGGGTAATTTGGAGTATAACCAGAGTTGTTCACTTATGAGCTTGTACAATTAGAATGAACATACATCAAAAGCACAGCTGAAGTCAGGCGGTGGAAGCACACCCCTTTCATCCTACCACTCAGCAGGCAGAGGCAGGTGGATTTCTGTGAGTTTGAGACCAGCCTAGTCTACACAACTAGTCCCAGGATGGTCAGGGATACACAAAGAAATCCTGTCTCAAAAAACAAACAAACAAATAAACCCCCAAACAAAAACCTACACTTTGAAGCTTACTCATTCCATCAGTAATTTTCTTTTCAATCATCCCTCCCCACACCCACACAACTTTTATTTTTTTCTTAAAGACAGGCTGTCATGTAGCCCAGGCTAGACTTAAACTTACTATGTAGCCAAGGGTGACCTTGAACTTCTAAACCTCCTGCCTTGACCTCCTAAATATTAGGATTACAGGCATCTACTACCATACAAGTTTATGCAGTACTGGGAGCCTAAGGCTTCACACAGGAATATATCAACTGAGCTGCATCCCTGGCTCTTATTTCCATTTTCAGGTAAAAACCGAGACTCAGAAAACATAAGTGGTTTGTCCAAGGTCACAGAGCTAAAAAGTGATATTCTTGAGACTCATATCCAGGCCTGCCTGTCCACACCATGGCTGTTTATGTTACATACTTGCCACACAAACATTGCCAAAGTACTAATTCTTTTCGTTTGTTTGGGTTTCTTGAGACAGGGGCTCATTATACAGCTGGCCTGCAACTCCCATGACAGTTGGCTGGGCCACCTCAAAACCTGTGCCTCTTGTCTCTGCTCTCCACATGCTGGAATTATCTGCAACACCATGCCTGGCTCCAGGGCAGTAAAATGCAGCCTGACAAAAGCCTTTGCTGACAGACTGTTTGGGAAAGGCTCTCACCGTCCCCACCTCACAGGGACCTTCCTACCTTCATGAGAGTCCCCATTCCGCTTTTCTTGCATTGCAGCTTCAAAGTTGAGCTGGAGGATCTTGTTGAGAACGGTGACCCACTCCTCCATCTCCGCCTCACTATCTGCTGCTAGAAGATAGCTGCTTTTGTCCTGCATCTTGAGCTCGAACGCAAAGCGCCTGACTCTGTTGTTCTGTGATGGGAACAGGCGAAAGAGACACACTGGGAAACAGCTCAGGGTAATCGGCCCTAGTTGTTAATGGTGCCATCGGATCAAATCTCGGATACTACTCTAAAACTGCAAACTCCCTTCTCATGAGCCGGCACCATAGTCCACCTCCGCCATTTTTACCTTCCCTATCTTTTAAAAAAGATTTACTTTTGAATTTATGTATGTGAGTGCCTTGTTTGTGGTATATATGTACACTATGCATGTGGCTTGTTCTGGAGGAGGTCAGAGGAGAGCCCTGGGTCCCCTGAACTGGACGGTTACAGATGGTTGTGAGCCACCATATATATGATGGGACTGGAACCTGGGTCTTCTGCAAAAGCAGTAGATGCTGGGGCTGGAGAGTGGCTCAGTGATCAAGAGCATTTGCTGGTTTCTTTTTTTTTTTAAGATTTACTTTTATTATTTTTAACTATATTTCCATGTATGTATGTGCAGGTATGCATGTGCATGCGTGTGCAGGTGCCCATGGAGGCCGAGGCATCAGATCTCCTGTAGCTGGAGTTACAGATACCCATGAGCCATGTGACACGGGTGCTGGGAACCAAACTTGTGCTCTTAACCACTGAGCCATCTTTCAGGCCTCATTTCCTTTCTTGCTATTTAATTTATGTATTTCTTGCTCCCTGCAATGGCACAGAAATCCCTCAAGGACAGGAGCTGTCTGTTCTCTTTATTTAATGTTACCCCCACAACCTTCAAAGTCTGGCACACAGTGAGCATTTGAAAAATAGCTGAATCTATGAAATTTCACATGTAAATATTCTATATTCAATAGTTACATATTTGGTTTCTTTAAAAAGATCAAGTGTGTGCCACCACTGCCTTTCTCAAAGCTAACTGCTATCTACCAATCTATTCAGCTTACTTCCCCGGAACTTTTTCCATCATTTATTAGTTGAAAAAGTATGTGGATCCTTTGTCTCCAGTTCACATGCCCATTATGGGAATGGAAGATGAATGTATACCAAAGGTTGGTCCATCTCAGTACTGCTTGCATTCAGGCCCATCATTCTTCCCACAAGGGGCTGGTCTACGTACTGTTCTAGGTTTGGCAGCATCCTGGCCTTCACCTACCACATGTCAGTGGGACAGTTGTGAGCCAAACCATCTCCAGACACTGACAAATATATCCTAGAGGCAAACACTCCAGGCCAACCACTCTAGACAGAAATTCATCTCTGAAGAAAAGAACACAGTCCACACAAGCTGAAGGGGGAGGTGTCCAACCTCCTGTTGAGTGCTGAGGGAGCAGAGTGTCCCAACACCCACTAAAATCTCAGCCAGCCGCCTGCAGTTCAGGGATGCTTCACGGTGTACGGTCCAGGCACACGGAGACCTAAGGCCTATCGTTTGTGCAGGGCAGCTTTTAGAAGCCTGATGCTAAGTGCGTCTCTGGGCAAGGCCGTGCGAACCACAGTGCGCAGATCATCTGCCACGGGCTTAGTGATTGCCACCTCGGGTCTCACTTACACGCAAAGGTAAAAAATCAAGGAGTGAAACATGGGACTGAAGGGGTTTTCTCTGTGCATTTGGGGAACCACCTACTCCTCAAACATACAGAGGGTTAAAAATCAAGAAAATCACAACACCTTGATTCTAGGTTATCCTTTCTGAGGACCCATTTTCTTCACCTGCAGCACAAGTCTAACCAACTCCCGTGGCTTTAAGACACTATCAGGGTTTAAGGCTCAAGCTCTGTCTTTCAGGTTGACCTGGAAACTCCCCCTCAGGCATTTCTTTCCATTCACGGCGTTCATCAGCTACTATTTTAAATAACATCCAAGAGGGGTGGGGCCAATAGAAAGATGTGGGAGGGGTCGTGAGAGGGTAGAGAAGTACACGGGTACGAAGATCTCCTGAAGGACATAGTACCATGATCAAAATACATGACCAAAAATAAAAGCTAAAAAGTAAGCATCCCAAAGAATTGTTTTTCTTTTTCTTTTCCCAAAACCATTTAAATTACAACTTTTTATTTCCTTTTTGATCTCATTTGAGGACAGGGTCTCATGTAAGCCAGGCTGCCCACAAACCCCTAGGTAGCCAAGAAAGGCTTCAAACTCGGGGACTTCTCCCCTCCACCTCCCAAGTGTTCTGACTTCAAGTGGATGCTACCACAGATGGGCTTAACATAGGAAATAACTCTTTTGAAGACTTATATGTGGTTCAGCAAAGGAGAGATGTTATGAACTACAAATGCAAAAATAATTTGAAGGCAGATAACGGGCACTGGACCTCAGAGGCTGAGATGCTCCCGAGGACAGCGGCTTGATGAGGGCGATCCAGCAACTGTTCTTACAGTGTGTTGCACACTTGTAACAGGACACTCTTGTTAAACAAAAATAATTACTTCTTACTGCAGAATGAGGGTAGAAAAAAATACATCTAGCTCTGCTTTCAACTATACCAGAAAATTCAGCTAAAAAAGTACTTCAAGGCTTTTCAGCTCCACGCGAATGAAACTTGAGCTTGGAGATCTTACAAAAAAAGCCAATAAACTGTCATTAACGAATCACTCCGTTACTTCTTATCCACAGCTACTCAGTATGCTTTAATAGGCTTTAATATACTTGTTATTCACACCCGAGGGCTGCTGAGGATCCACCAGGATTGGCTGCTGGCAGAGGGATCCGTCAGCTGATTAGCTGTTGAAGATACTTTCTCAGGGACTGTGAAATCATGCTACAGTCTTGCTCTAAGGCTCAGACACATGCCCACCACTTGTGGTCTGGGTCCTGCCCTGTGGCTTATGCCAAGAGCTAACTAAATTTCTCTGTTCTGTCGGTTGTCAAAAGCCAGCGATGCTCACCAGCAGACAGGCTACACCATCAGCTTTAGCAGGTGACTCCTGCACTTTACCCAGCACCCTCTCCTGCTGCACTGCCAGTGTCTCCTGCCACTCACTCTCTAGGTCCTGCCCATTTCTGACCTGGATGCTAACTTCTGCTTCTGACAAGGACAAAGCCATAATTACCAGAGTGCTGGACAAAATAGAAGAAAACGCTATTCTCAAATAAGGGTAGAGACTGTGTGGCGGTGATCCCCAACAGAAGAAAAATAAATGAACCCACTGACTTCAGCATCTGGCAGGACAGAGATTCAAGGTAAAGCTACCGACCAAACCTCATGAAGTCAGGCAGACAGAACATATAGGAAAGTCTCTGGAATGAGGACCAGGTGAGAGACATCAGGTAGGCAAACGTTGTAGGACTCTTCCCATGTATGTTGTCTAGTTTCTATCTGCATGTCTACCTTAACAAAAAAAGTTTTCCAGCTCATAAATAAAACTCAAGACAGAGCAACCTAAATTTCAGGAAATGAAGGACGAGATGGGGGTCCGTGAGACGGCTCAGCAAGTCACGACACTTGCCTCACAAGTCTGTCAACCTAAACTTGACCCACAGGTGGAAGGAGAGAACGGATCCCATGTTGTTCTCTGACATCCACACGCACGCTATGGAATTCACCGCCACCTGAACCCCTCACAACAATCAATAATTTTTTTTAATTATAAAGAGATGATCATATAAACAGGGAGGAAGAATACAGCAGGTGCCCCCAAACACAATGGTGTTGAGAAGACACTGCAAAGGCTTTGGTGTTCCGAGGTCAAAGGACTTCTTGGGATTTCTAAAAAATGAGTCAACTACAACTCAAATATAAGTTTTTGCGGATAAAGTAACTAAAAAAAGTTACCATTTTATATAAAGCTTCTTAGGCAGTCACAAGACTCTAGTAACTACAGGGTGTCTCCTCCAAAATAAAAATTTTAAAAATCACAACAAATAGGAGCTAAAACAGACTGGAGAAGGAAGGTCAGAAGGTCCAGTCACCCGTCACTTGTTTTGAGGCCAGCCTAGACTACATGAGACCCCATCTCATAAAAAAGCAGAGAAGTCTCCACAGTGGGGAAGGTGAAGAGAAAGGATCTTCAGGACAGCGGCTCTGCGGGGTGGAGAGTCACAGTCTGGAATGGAACAGAAGGGGGCGGCTCTAAAATTCTACCTTCCCACACAGGAGCCAGGAATAAAGAGTGGGAAGTAAGGGGGGACTACAACTTCAGGGGAGCTAGGAGCAACCCAGTGCAAGAGGTGTGGGGGTGAAGCACTTGAACAGTACCCTTCAGCCCTTCTCTACTCATGAGGGTTTACTAGAGGACAAAGAAGCAATTTGATTTCAGGTAAGAGTGTAAATATCAAAACAAAAAGACCGATCAAATCCAAGGGCGATGTCAGCTATGTTCCCGACTTCTCCAGGTTAGCCCCACGACACAACCTCCTTATAGAATCAAGCTCCAGGCTAATGCCACTCAGAGGGAGGCTTCTCTGGTGATGCTGAATCCATCCACTGTCTCCTTGACTGGGAGAGTGTTCCTGGTCACAGAGCCCCTCTGTCTGAGGCCTGCAGAAGGAACGCATTCATGCTTCATTCTGCGGGTACCCGGGCAGAGTCCGACGAATCAGGGTGTTTGTGTCTTACACACTGTGAGTTGTGAGATGGAACAAGCCTCTACGTTGGAAAGTGAACAATTCCCGTATGTGGGTTTTACTCTGCGGCCCAGGCTGGCTGTGAATCTAAGATCCCTCTACCTCATTCTCCCGTTATCACACCCACGTTTTAAACACAAAGCCTCGCTCACTAGAGGACTCGTGTCTACCACAGTATCCTGCCATCTTTAAAATGATGAAAAACAGGCTGTGTTTTCAGGTTAGGTGTTACGTTTCCAGCCTAATTACATCCACGTTTGAAAGCATTTCCCTGTATCTGCACATTCATGTGTAGTATCGCTGCAGACCAGAAACCTTGAGAGAATGCTTTTCATACTCACCTGAATCACACCCATGCAGGAATCTAGGAATATGGATCCTTTGGGTTCCTTGGAGATCTTTTCATCTTTATAAAAATTTAGATTGTAGGATCCATCACCAAGTTGAATCAGGTGGAAAAACCGCCGCTTAAATGACTGGAAACAAAACAAAACCAAACTCAGACAGCTCCTCTTTCTGGATGGACAGCAGGAACTGAGAAGCCACCAGAACTCTGTAACCCCAGTGGGATGTTAGTCAATGCTACTGGCCCCTGCATCGGCTGGAGGAAGATCCCCCACCACGCTCTTCCTGCCTGTGTGTTTTAAGAAGGCTTCATCATCATCCACAGTTCACTGTTTCTCATCCACAGAGCTTGAGGTTTGACATAACCACTCTAAAGTAGGGAGAGGAGGTCCCACTGTGAGACAGAGCCCCCCACTCACACCACAAGGAATGTCCTCCCGTCATGCCACGGAAGGACTTTTGAGCCTCAGGATTCTGGCAGTCAGTACTTGCCTGGTTTATTTGAGCTTCCTCTTGCTGTTTCGTTTCTCCCTGATTCACTCTGGTCTCTTCTGCATAACTTCTTAAACTACTTTTACTCTATATTTTATTTTAGTTTTCTTAACTATGTGTCTATGTCTGTGTATGCCCTTGTAAGTGCTGGTACCTGTGGAGGCCAGAGATGTTGGAGGTCCCTGGAGCTGCCTGATTGGGGTGCTGGGAACGTATCACGTGAGGGAAAGCGGGGTGATACGCCCTCTTACCCTCATGGTCACGCTGATCGCGCTGTTCATGTTGCCTTTGTACAGCCAGCCATGCTTGGTGATCCCGCCCTTCTGAGACCCAAGGGAGGCAGCATCCTAGGAGGGAAGGGAAACCACGTCAATCTACTGCCCTGTGTAGATTATTTTCTGGGAGTTTCATCAACGGGAAAACCATTCCATCTGTGCCAAGTGGTCCAGTTACCACCAGTGCCTCTATGTCCCTCTAGAGGCTGTTTACCGGTGAATTCTAGATATCCTGTTCTCTTAAGGGTCGGGTTAGTCCTGGCCAAATTTTTACTTTTGAGAGTTTAACGAGCCACAGGAACCACATACCACTCAGTTTTTCTGCCTCACCCGGTTTCATGAAAAAGTTTTTGAGCGACACTCCTCCACGGTCAGAGGACAAAAGAAAATTCCTGAAATGCTTCCCAGCGGCTTGGTTCAGGGAAAGGTGAATAAAGAAAAGGAAACAGGAGGCCATGCAGGAAGGAGATGAAAAAAAAAAAAAAGGGTGAGGGAAAGAGAGGCAGACGCTGGAATAAAAATACGACTTCAAGGGAAGACCTTCCCTGTGAGATCTGGATGTGAGGCGGTGGGCACAGAGCCAGGGCATACCCCAGCCACTGCCGGCACATACAGTCATGGACAGCTATAAACATGGCCCAACATAAAACTGTTAAGTTACTTAAAGCTTTTTCAGATTTTCTTTCCTGTAACTTGACCGCACCGCGTGTGGACGACACAGCTGACAGCCTCAGTCCGCGGGGACAAAGACTGGAGACGCCTGAGAGAGACGGTAAACAGACAGAGATGACACTGCCAAGTCTTCCCTTAACCAAACCGAGAAGCGTGGGGAGGCCTGGCTCAGCTTTGTTGAGCCACCCTGATATCAGCTTGCGGTTTCGGCATTGTTGTGATTGGACCTGAGAAATCGTTTCCCTGTCAAGGGTTTCCTAAGCTATTGGGCACCTCGACATGCACGCCTTCGCTTGGTCCTCCTGGCCATATAATCAGCACCTTTAAAATGGAAACTGTGTAGCCCTGGCTGGCCTAGAACTCGTTATGTAGACCAGGCTGGCCTTAACTCTCAGAAATCCACCTGCCTCTGCCTGGTGAGTGGTGGTTAGATTAAAAGTGTTCACTGTGGGCCACATTAACTTTTCTCAGAATTATTTCTGAAACACTATTGCTCCAGAATAGTTAGAAGATGTTTAGAAGATCACCTTCTAAAGATGGCTAATGCTGTACTCAGTATACAGCTGAGGAAAGGGGAAAGGGGTCTAAACCCACGACGGGGCACCAACAGAGACGAAGAGGAATATACGGAGGGGTCTGCGCTAACTTTATGAGATTCCCTTCCTGAGCTGATAAAGGCCTCGCCCTCTTCATACACTTCCCTGAGCACCGTCTTTCTCCAAGAGCTAGGGAGCTTACTAAAGTCAGACCGCACTAAAGCAGCCACTGGAGAAACAGCCATTTCACTTCCACTGTTGAAAAACAGCCGAAATTCAAGGTTTAGGGCATCTCGGTATCTCTTAGCAATGCGGCCCGATCTGATCCAAGCCCTTGCAAGTGATCTCAGAACAAAACACAAGTCAGAGAACACGAGATGCTGAGCAGTCCAGATGAAGCCGGGACCTGAAGCCAACCTAAAAATAGATTTTAAAAATTTCCTTTGCTTCATTTAAACATCCCCGTTCCTGTTTGGGCTGAAAGGTTGGCTCTTTTCTCAAAGCCTGCACCATGGGAGTCTTTTTTTTTTTAATTTATATTTATTTATTTATTATGTATACAATATTTTGTCTGTATGCCTGAAGGCCTGAAGAGGGCGCCAGACCTCCTTACAGATGGTTGTGAGCCACCATGTGGTTGCTGGTAATTGAACTCAGGACCTTTGGAAGAGCAGGAAATGCTCTTAACCACTGAGCCATCTCTCCAGCCCCCACACCATGGGAGTCTTGAGTGGGAAGAGAGACAGAGGGCAAGAGCCTACCTCGTCTTTGTCAGCCTCTTCATCAACTTCATAGACATGGACCGGAAGTTTATCCAACTTGGCCACTTTGCTTTAAAAACAAGAAAGAAAAGTTGCTTTGTAACTGCTTCATCAATAGAGTCTACATCTCCACCCATCAGAGGAACCAGTCCATAACCAGCCCAACAGTGGCCCCTGGCAAAGAATAACACAGGCCATGTCATTGCTTTTCAATGAACCGAGGAACCCAATCAAAGGTCCACACAGCACCGTAGAAATGAAGGCACGGCTTGCTAGGGCAAGGAGGCCTATTAAATGTAAGGAAGTGGACTGGGTACTAATTAAAAGACTACGTGGGACAATTCTTAATATTAAAATATGAGAGAAATATATTATTGGGGTCACAGAATTTTAAGTGATTAATGGTGGGAGGTGATGAAGGCATTAATGGCGGACAGTTCCGACAGCTATAGCAGCAGTAGCTACAGTTACAGAACAGCTGTATGCTAGGTGTGCCGGGTACGTTACATATGCCCTGTCATGTAAGCTGGTGGTAGCTGTTGTCAGTCTGACAGGGGAAACTCAGAGAGGGCAAAGCTAACCCAGACAAAACCCAGAGTCTGTAATCCTATTACAATGTTCCATTTGGTGGGACATTCTTACTGACGCTCAACAGTAAAATCTCGCGACCGTTAAACTCCACCCCATAGGAAACATACACTCCACGAAGTCAGTTATCTTCCTACATGGAGACAGTTTGAGAAGACAATCCAGGAAGGTGGATTTATTAGATCAAGTGGAAATTATTTCAAATCACCAAGTGAGCGCTGGGCAACCAGAGAGCTCAGAAGCCTATCCATGCAGAGAAAATAAAGTCGGCAGGGAGTGTTCCCTCTGATGTTTAAAAAGGTGATCAGGAACTTGGCTGAACACTCTAAGGAGTGGCTGAGCCACACACGTAGGAAAACAAACAGCGAGGTCCAGAGAGAAAAGTACAAAGGGCTCGAAATCTCACTAAGGGAACAAACTCAAGAACGTACTAATTTGGGTTCAATGCAAGTTTCCAGGGGCGACAATGACCCTGAAAACAACCTGTCTCCATTTGCTCTGATCCCAGCACCAGCTGCACTTCCCTTTGCCGACTGTGTGTGAATGTGCTGTCTTCCAACAGTCCTCTGAGTAGACACACACACACACCCGCCCTGCTTCCCTTTCCACAAACTTATCCCAGTACAATTGCTTCTGGTGGGCTCACAGTTAAAGCTTCAAAGCAGGTAAGGAACTGACCTGGGGAAACACTATATAAGATTTGCTTTCTTAACACATTTATTTACCATAGTCTTCACGTGGTTCTTTCCAAAATATTCTTTTGAAGAAACACACACACACAGAGAGAGAGAGAGAGAGAGAGAGAGAGAGAGAGAGAGAGAGAGAGAGAGAGAGAGAGAGAGAGAGAGAGAGAAAGAGAGAGGGCGCACTATTCTCAAGAATTAAGCTGGAACCAACCTAGGTGTCTGTCAACCTAGGAAGGGATACACAGGATGAAATTGCTTTTGTATCTAAAAAAAAATTAATGTAACTGGAAATACTCATATTACAGAAATTATGCCAGGTCTAAAAAACACAAATACATATGTTATGTGGAGCCTAAAGTTTACATAGATATATAAAAATCATGGAGGCACAGATGACATGAAAGAAGGTGCCCAAGGACGTACGGGATGGACAGGAAAGGGAGAATATGCTCAAAGCATGGGACATACTTGGATGGGAGGCGCTTATGGAGCCAGGAGCGTGTGCAGCGGATGTGAAAGTGGACAGGGTGTGTTAACACAGAGAAGACAACGATGGGAGGGGCAGCAGAACAATGTAAGGAGGACTGGAGATGATCAAAGATGTGGAGGAAATGTCAGGGTGACACTCGTTACCTCATACAGTTAATAAATGCGGACAAGTGTTCAGTCCGATAACCATAAAACCACACTGCATCATAGTTCACTACAGTGGCCTTATCTCTCACACACCTCAGTGGAAACTTTCTGGCTCTCTGAAAAGAATCAAGCCACCTCTATGTGCTGTTCACCCCATCAGAATATGACATCTAGTCTTGCAATCAAAAGATATTACCATGCACACAGAAATCTCCTGTGCTTTCACAACCACTCTGACTGTGCAAATGAAGCCACACGTCTTCCTCAGCACACACACGCCTGAAGCCCACTCACCTCGGAAGCTGCCGAAACTCTCCTGAGTAATCTTCATATTTGTACGTCACGAGATGCCAGTCAGAGTTGTAGGTTTTGATGCACTGTCGGGGATTTAGAAAAAACAAAAAACAGAGATACAGAAATCAGGTGACTTTCGGCAGAGTCAGACCCTAGAGACATTCCAAAGTTCTACCACCAATTATCAACCGTCAAAGCTCTACCTGCAGAGTCTCCAGGAGGTGTGAGACTTGGGAAAGATACTGTTTCAAGTTATCAATATCTGACAGCAGTTTTTATATGGAGACATTGAAATAGCAATTATTATTCCTGGCTTATAATCTATTTTTTATATAAAAGAAAGTTATGATGCTATGGTGGTTTGAATGAGAATTGCCCCCTAGAGGCTCATATATTTAGATGTTTGGTCCCCAGTTGGTGGAACTGTTTGGGAAGGATTAGGAGGTGCGGTCTTGTTGGAGAAGGTATGTAGAATTTTGAGGTTTCAAAGCCAGCATCATTCCCAAAGCCTCTCACACAGGCTCATACTTACGAGTCACTATGTAAATTCAGTGTGTGTGTGTGTACTACGGGCACTCCACTGCTAAGCTTCTTTTAGTGACACTAGTGTTCACACACTGCATCAGAACTACCTCACTGCATGACTACACAGGAGCAAGGTGCCCTTCGCCCATCTGCCGTGGGCACCCGTCTGAGGGCTGTGTAGTCTGATGATTTACAGGGCTACATCTTTGCATATGAATGGGTGGAATTCAGCAGCTGAAGGCCCCGCTTGTTAAAGCCTGCTTGGTCCACGTGAAATTCTAGATGGCTAGCTCTTGACATACACAAAAGTGGGGAGAGAAAAAGAGCGTGAAAAGATGGATTTGTGCCAGATCTCATTATGGGGCTGGGGGGGGGGATAAAACTGTCTGTGAACAAAGCCCCTGTTCTTATCCCTCTTCATTTACAGCAACTGTTTGAGCAGCCACCAACTCACAACAGCGACAACAATCGGTGCTTTTTTAATTTTTATTTTTCTTACACAGTAAGCAACTTTGCTTCAAACGATACCAAGGGAAGGGAGTGTGGGTGTTCTAGATTATTCTTTTCAGGTAGAATAAACAGGAGGGAAGGGCCAAGAGCAGGGTCAGACAGGGGAGGTGAGAACTTCTCTCCCTTTGACCACATTTTTTAAATGTTATTTTATTCTTACAAATGCTTTTTCACAATTTCCAGCAAAACTCTCACACCTGGGTTTCAGATACCACATTCAAAATTAGAATCCAAAGTCCCAGAATATGGCTTTGCGAAGTCACATGTGGTTAGGGATTTTCCTACAGCTGCCCCTCGGAGGCAGGCATGACTCTGTCTAGCACACTCCTCCTGTCTTATCTGGCTATGATGGTCTCGCAGGAGCCTGCACGACAAGCCACAGCACCAACCTTCTAACCAGACATGAAGCCACCCGGAGGCACAGGCATGTTCCCAGGTGATGAAGAGCAAGGAGGAAGGACAAAGGGGTTGGCATGCATGTTTTTATGAATGGAATATATGAATACTCACCTGTTTACAACTTCAAGCAAAATGGGGAAATACAATGCCTAAATGTTTAAACTGGTTAAAGAAGCAGCCACCAAGCCTGAGAACCCAAGTTCAATCCTCTGGAGGCCCATGTTGGAAGAAGAGAACGAACTCTTGCAAGTTGCCTTCAGACCTCCATGTGTGCACGGTGTTCATGCACACACACACACAAACATACATACACACATGCACACACACACATAAGATAACCTGGGCTGGAGGCATGGCTCGGGAGTTAAGAACACTTATTGGTCTTGCAGAGGACACAGGTTCAGCTCCCTCCACTGACCTCGATGTGTGCCAGCACGAATGTGGTCCACATACATGTGCAGGTAGAACACTCATACACATGAAATAGGTACAGCTAAATAAGCAATCTTAAAAGAACAAACAAGTCTTTCGAAAATGCCACTGAGGGTTCTGCCCACCCTAAATCAACAACAACAACAAAAACCCAACTTTGTCATGAGTTGGGAGAACTAAGTGATGATTTTGTCACATGCTCTAAGGCAGATGTCAGCAAACCTTCTGTGGACATCAAGAGAGTCATAACCCAGTGATTTTCAGGATTTCACTGTCTCTACTCAAGTCGGTTGTATTATGACTACAGCCCAATATGTAAACAGATGGGCAAGGCCATGTACCGATAAAACATCAGCCATGAAAACAGGCTGTGGGCCAGATTTTCTCTGAAGTCACATTTTCCAAAGCCTGACTTTAAAGAAATGGTTATATCTGTATAAATATACCTAGTCTGTGCATGGAAGCCTATATAAACACACCGTGTGTGTGTGTGTGTGTGTGTGTGTGTGTGTGTGTAAGCTTGTATAAACACACCTAGTGTGTGTGTAAGCCTGTATAAACATACCTAGTGTGTGTGTGAGCCTGTATAAACACACCTAGTGTGCGTGTGTGTGTAAGCTTGTATAAACACACCTAGTATGTGTGTGTAAGCCTGTATAAACATACTTAGTATGTGTGTGTAAGCTTGTATAAACCCACCTAGTATGTGTGTGTAAGCCTGTATAAACATACCTAGTGTGTGTGTGTAAGCCTGTACAAACACACCTAGTATGTGTGGAAGTCTATATAAATACACCTAGTGTGTGTGTAAGCCTGTATGAACACACCTAGTGTGTACATCAAAGGCACTAGTGTGGTGAAAAGGAAAGGGACAGGACACTATCTTTACAGAAAGACAGAACACTGCTTTAAACACTTTAGATGCAGACTTATTTTTTTTTTTACATCTCCACTAAAACTCTCTTATTTAATTGGTCTTCACCTTAAAAGCACAGCTGACCTGCAGTTCTACTGATAGGAACGCACTTCCTCTAAATACCACATAGAAAAGGGCCTAACTCATTTTTTAACTATATTGTGCATGCGCGTGTTTGTGTCTGTGCATGTGTGTGTGTGTCACAGACATGTGTGAGGGTCAGAGGTTTTCTCCTCCGTGTGGGTCCTGGGGATCACACTGGTGTCAGGGATCTTTCTCTACTGAGTCATCTTGCTGCCCCCAAAGTCATTTCTAAAGGAAGAAACTCTTCAAGAAACAAAATTACAGAAACTAACTAGTTTCTTCTCCCTAAAAACAGCTGAAGGAATAAACACACACACAAGGGAACCAAAACCACACAATCTAGTAATGATTGTCTCTTGGTTCAGGCTATGATCTGTGTGCTCAAACACAGATAGAGTGATTTTATCGCACACAGATTGGGGCGGTCAGGTGTGGATATCATCACCTGGTTAAACATACGAGTGGAGCGAAAGATCCCATGATGCACTGCTGAATCAACTACTACCAACTGTATTAATGACCAAGGTCCGCACTAAGGACAGCGATCCCCTTATGAGCCACCCTTTAGTCTATGTCCACAGGGTCAACTCTGGAGACGCGGACCATTCCACACACCCAAAACACCCCATCTGAATTCTTGTCATCAAACTGTCATCAGCTCTTTGACAATATCCATTAAAATAACAAGATTCGCGGAAAGGCAGGGGTGGAGGGAAAAATCTTTACAAAGCACGTGATGCGGAGAAAATGAAAACCTACCTCAGTGACAAATAAGCTCTGTGCCTCCTCCTCTGCGTTCACGGGGACCGTGGAGCGCATGTACCGCCCCTGCCGCCTCAGGATGGCTGTCTGTGAACAGAACACAGGAAGAGCTGGTGAAGACGGAGGGTCAGGCTAACAGTGCAGCCGAGGGGCCTGCAATAGGACCAGAGCACACAAAGTACCTCCAGTTTCCCCCAGCAGGTGAGGACAGCGGCCTCCTGAGGTCACTGGCAACAGCTCCAGGTGAGATTCTGAAGTTCCAGCACCCAGACTAAGGTAGCAGTGCAGGCTAATCAATCACTCATTATTAAATGACTCTGCAGACCAGGAAGAAAGCCACCCCTTGCCTCTGAAGATTAGAGCTACCCTTGCTTCGTTTTTATTTTATTAGCACCGACTTACACACTGACTAAAAGTCACGGATTTCATTCTGCCATCTCCATACGTACACGCCACATACTGTGACTGTGCCCACAAACACACCCGTTACCCTTTTCTGGTCTTTCCTCCAGCCAGTCTTTCGTTTGGATTCTTAAAAAACCAACCACGCAAACAACAAAACACCTCTAGATTCTCCATGACAGGAAATGTGTGACATTTGTTCCGAGTCTGCCCTACCCCACTGCTGTGAAAACACACACCTCTGTTCTCCACGCTGGATAAGACCCCACTACGAGCGGCTACGGTGAGCAATGCTGCAGCAGACAGATGTGAGGAGTCTCTACACTATACCGACTCCACTCAGACTGTCACAGATAGACCTGTGCGTAGCTCTACTTCTACATTTCTGAGGAACCTCCACTCTGACTTCCACAGTGGCTGGTCTATTCACAGTCCCACCAACAATGTATATGGGTCCATTTATCTCCAAATTATTGATTTTATCATTCTATTTATTTATTATTTCTTTTATTCTATGTGCATAAGTGTTTTGCCTATATTGGATGTATGTGCACCGTATGCATGCCTGGTGCCCACAGAGGTCAGAAGAGGGTATCAGATTTCCTAAAACTCAAGCTACAGATGTCTGTGAGCCTCCGCATGGGTGCTGGGAACAGAACCTGCGTCCTATGCAAGAGCAGCAAGTGCTCTTAACCACTGTGTCACCTCTCCTGCGCCCATTTTTTCCTCAATGATAGCTGCTCTTACTGGGGGGTAAGATGAAATCTTAACCTAATTTCTGTTTGTATTTGCCCAATAAATAGCTTAAACATTTTTTTCATGTATTTACTGGCTATGTTTACTTCTTCATTTGAGAGCTCCTGAATTCATTTGTCTACTTATCATTTGGTTTATTTTGTGGGTTTAAATTTTGTTTCAGTTCTTTAATATGGATACTAATCTTGAAAGAAGGAGGAGCAACTGTCAAAGACTTTCTCCACACTGTGGGGTGGGTGGCTCATCGCTCTGGTAACTGTTTCTTTTGCTGTGTAGCTTCTTGCAATCCCATCTGTCAACTATTGTTATTTTCTGGACCGCCACAGTTTCAGACTTCCAGGTCTTCCCTGGGCTGCTTTCTCTAGCTGTTGCTGCTTCGCTTATATTTCCTCACAACAGGCCAATCTTCGAGAGCCATCTTGAAGCCAGTATTTAGATGGTGGTTTCCTCACTATATAAAGAAACGGATGCATCTCTTGTCCCCCATCCAAGTTCTGTGCAGTGAATTATTTATCTACTCTGCCCCTGGGGAACTCTTACGACCCGGGTCTTAGTTTCTTAGTGAATATTTCAAACAAATGGTGACCTTCACTGTAAAACTGTTTTCAAGGAATGCTGGAGACACACCTGATCATAAAGATGGGAATGCTAGAGACATGCATGAACATAAACATGGGAATGCTACGACATACGTGATCATAAACATGGGAATGCTAGAGACATGTGTGATCATAAACATGGAAATGATAGGGACATATATAATCATAAACATGGAAATGCTAGGAACATACATGATCATAAACATGGGAAAGAGGTGCAAACTGCTATAGAAGGCCTCAACACAAGACCTGCACAAAACCACGCCAGTCAGGATTCTAGCACGGAGGGAGGGATGGGCTCACAGTTCCATAGCTGAAGAGCCATGGACTATTGTGAGATGTCTTTCTGTAAGCTATGAATATGTGTTGCTCTCATTGGTTGGTAAATAAAGGTGCTTTGGCCTATGACAAGGTAGGATAGAGCCAGGTGGGAAATCCAAGCAGAAATTCAGGAGAAGAAGGGTGGAGTCTGGGAGATGCCCTCCAGCTGGCCAAACTGGTAATGTCATACTCACGTGGCAATACTTGGATTAAAAGAAGTGTTAATTTAAATGTAAGAGCTAGCTAGCAATTAGCCTGAGTCATCAGCCAAGCATTTATAAGCAATATTAAACCTCTGAGTGGTTATTCGGGAACTGGTGGGTAGGAGAGAAACCTCCAATTACAATTGACAGAGAGGCTGCCGGAGACAGCAGACTGGTCAGTTTTCTTTAGGAGTGTAGGTCCGTGTTCAATGAATGGTCCCATGTCCATGAAGATACAGGAAGCACAAACTGGACTCAAAGTGAACTCGGTGGGTTACATGGCCAGGAAGTTAGGATGGAGTGGGGTCTGAAGGTGGGAAGACTTGGGGTGAGGTGTAGGGATGAATATGATCAAAACATTGTATGCATCATGAAAATCTTAAGGAGTTGGTAAAAACATATTTCTAAAAATTCCACTATTTTGAGACACTGAAACAGTAGAAGATGGCCATAGAGAGGGGCCATATTATACAGAGAAAAATGCCCCGCTACCCCAAGGCAGTTCCAACACAGGAGAAGAGGCCGTTGTAGATACAGCCTCCCTGGATAACAACTAAAGCAGAAACGGTCAGCCGGGCCTGGACCAGAGAACCACTGCTGCCAAGTTCCTGGGCTCCGAGGTGGTTTGTTACTCAACAGAAAAATCAAACATGGTGGTCAGGGAGCAGGAGCGGCCGAGCAGCACAGTGCTGAAGAAGGCTTTACTCACAGGATGGAGCACGCCTGAGAGACACTCTGCTGCAACCTGGTTTCCTTTGACTCAGCTGGTGCCCCAAAGAGGTCACGTGACTAGATAAAAAGTGGGTATCCGCTGAATCCCAAGTGCAAACTGTAGTGTCTTCCCTTCATGAAAAATACTCTAACAATCATTTAAGAGCTCAGCATAAATATTTACCTATCTAGCCAAACCTTGTCTGGGTCCTGGCCTTCCTCCAGATGAATCCAATGGCTAAAGATACAATATTTAATAAGACATATCTGCTACTCTCATAAAACACATACAAGAGAAGGAAATACGTCTTAGAGTACTCCATCCAGAAGGGCATTCGGAGAGGGGCAGTGAATTCCAGGATGACATGGAAGAAAACAGCGGGGCTCCAAATCCAACAGAATAGAACATCAAACAAAGGTGCATCGGTCTTTACGCTGAAATGGTGAAGGATGGGTTCAAGTTGTATCAAGAACGGGTAAGAGAGACACCTAAAGATAAGACCAAAACAAAGCGAATGAGATCACCTATGTTTTAAAAAATAGGGCTGGACTGGGAATGGAGACCAGTTGGTTGAGCGCTTGCCTCACTTGGGCAAAGCCCTGGGTTTGAGTGAATTAAGCCTGAGAGCACATCATGCTTGGAGCACCAGTCCTCGGAAAATAGAGGTGGGGAAACCAAAGGTTCAGGGTCATCCTCAGAAGCATAGCGAGTTCCAGACCAGCCTGGGATACATGCACATGAGATCATGGGTGGGTGGGTGGGTAGGTGAGTGGGTGGGTGGATGGATGGAAGGATGGATGGATGGATATATAGACAGACAGACAGTCTAGGACTAAGTATATTTTCTCTGTCAAATTCTGCCTTTGACCTCCAACTGACTTTCAACTAAACCTACCACTTTAATCAATCAGGGGATAAATCAGGTCACAGAAAGAGCAGGACCTGTGTAGTAGGCTGGAATCCTTCAGGTCAGATCCCCTGAGGGTCTAGCGGACTCGTCATGAATGTAGAAGTCGCCACTAATGCCACCAACTATCGTCTTCATGACCTTCACTCTAAGCCCAGTCTCGACAATTCACTTCTTTATAACACGCTTTCCATTTTGGCTTTCTTACATGGAAAAGACACAAAGCCAACAAAAATATTTAGATTGACTATTTTTTTAATAGGAGAAATTCCAACGTACTTTAATAAAATACTATTTTTGCTTTTCTTGTGGAGTCAGCAAAAGCATATCAGTTCCCTCGAGTCTGGTCACATTGATCAAATATCTGGTCTATGAGCCTGAAGAGTTGATGCTTGACCCTATCATTCAGTAACTTTAAAACAATGTCCCTGAGACCTGTTTTGGCAGCTGGCACATTATCCAGCATTCTCCTGCAGGCACATGCCTTTTCCTCTACTAGATTCTGAGTTCCTTTAAGGCCAAGCGCCATCTCCCCTGCTTGTATCTCTGCGATGAATACCTGATAAATGTTTAAGGAATGAAGAAAACAGTCAATGGGGACAGAAAAGGGAACTGCCAATCACCACCCATTACTGCATATAAGGTTTTCCTATGAAGACGAACGCTCTCCGATCCATTATATAAATCGACAAGGGACGTCTAAGCACAAGCTAATGTTCTAGTTTAACATCTCTATAGATTTTGTGTATTAAAAATTACTTTCAGACCATTGTCTTCTCTATGCCAAACCAATTAACATTAAATTTCTATAGTTTCATTTATCGGACTTATAAAACAGTTCAAGTCAATCTCCTAAGAGCTACTCAGCAAGTACCAGAGCCCTTCTAAAGAATGAGCTGTTTCTCTCTAACACTGTATATGGGCTTCTACCACACAGCCCGGGCCGGCCTGGAATTCACAACACGCCGCAGGGTGGTCCTAGCTCACGGCCTTCCTGCTGCTGAGCCCAAAGGCATGTGCAGCCATGATGAGCTTGTAGGCCCATTCCTGTCCCTTATAACCACTTTTGATAAAGGATGGGTCTTTATCCAATTTCCAAACACGAACATCAAAAAAAAACGGTAAATAACAACCCCAGTGTTTGTTTTCTTCTCAATGAATCTCCTGCTTGCTTTACGACATGGCGTAAATTACCTCATCTTTCCTGTTTATTTCCCTCATCCACAGCAATGGGGACAACACGACTCTCTTTCTCTGTAGAGGTTAAAGGGAGGCCAACTCGATGCAACTTGAAAGTCTCCACTAATTTAAGGTAGTTTATAAGGTGTTCTAACACAAATGCTCCACTCTTTGAATGTTTAAATTACAGCATCACTCAGTGATCTTGAAGGACTGGGTCTAGGACCTCCCATATCTATAAAACCCAGAGACACCGAGTCCCTTATCTTAGGTGGGCATCTGAATAGAGCCAAGCTTACTCCCCTGTGTAACTCTCAGTTTCTCCTGGCCGCTTCTCACACCTCCTTCGGTACCAGGCTGTATAAACAGCTGCACCTCTTAGGGAACAGTCACACAGTCTGCCCATGTTCTTTTCTCCAAATATTTTCAGCTTGATGTCGTCTGAATCCACAGACAGGGAATCTGGGGAAATGGAGACCCAGTTCTATCTCTGTCCTACAAAGAAAGTGTTTAACAGGAAAGGGAACAGGAGACTTTCTCACACTGTGAGAGGTGGCTGGCATATGAAGACTGAAGTATAGTTAAGCACCCCCCCAATAACTAGCAAGATGGGAACCTCCAAGTTTAAAACACAACTTAGAAATCAAAACTTTCCATCTGCTGGTGTGGCTAAATACTGACAGCCTTTGACGCCGGGAAACCCCTGGTTTACTTTCTCCAGGGACAGACTAGCTTCTCATGAGGAATTCCAAGGAACCAGCGCAACAGTTGAAACTGAAGGAAGGAGAAATGTCCTCTGCCCCAAAGGCACTTTGAAGGAAGTGTGGACCCTGAAGAGCCCCAAGCCAAACTCTTCTTTTTCATGGAATGCAGTGGGACCAGCAGCCTTGTCACCAGACCCAGGACTACCATCTCCCAGTAGGGTTTAAAATTCAAACATTCAAGTCGATTATTTTCACTTTAAGAACTTTTCTCTTGATTGAAATGACTCCCTCCAAACATTTTGATGGTCCCCAGCTAGCTATAAGGTCAGAGTAGGAAACTTCTGAGCTGTGTGGACCACCTGGGAAGAGGGGGGGAACACAGCACGGCAGGCAACAACAGTTCCTTACCTGGCAACTCCCCCTGTCCTGGCTCTGCCCCAGGAAAGGCTGCAATCCTATCTACTGAGATTAAACTCTGTCCAGACCCCAAGGGGATGAGGGGATCTATCTTACACATGTGACCGTAAACACTACCCACTACACTACCCCCCAACGACCTCTCTCCACCCTCTCCCCCACTCCCCACCCTCTCGCCCCAACACCCATAAGCTCAGGTTCCAAGGAGGAGAAATCTGAAGCCAACCATTTCATTAAACTTCCTACGGCAGAATCTGAGGAAGGACACTGGGAAGGGTTCCGAATAGAAGCCAGAAACCCAAGAGCTCTCGAGGGGAGGTTTGCCTCTCCTCCTCTGTGTAATCCTGGAGAAAGCCTGAATTTCCACCATCCATAAACTGGCCTTCTAGGACCTCCAGGTTTCCTCTGCGGGAATTCTGAGTCCCGCCCCTTCCCAACAGCTGAGTGCTGGCAACCAATCTATGAGAAACCCAAAGAGGGGGGAAATTTCAGTAAAAAGAGAAAAGGTGAACACCGCATGTGTTTTGACTTACAATGCCCAAGTTACTTTTCAGAACCAAACAAAAAGCGGGAAGACTCACTATATGGTTCAAAAAAATATGAATTGCCCAAAGTATGAAGTCGGGTTTCATCTTTATTTTCTACTCCTCTCCGCTCCACACACGCTGGTTACTCACTTGAGGATGTCATAAACTATTCAAAAAATACTCCTAATTCCTGGGAAGGAAGTATGCATATCCACTGTGCATATAAATATCACATGTTATAAGATTTTAATTAGAAGCCTGAACAAAGGGCCCACCCTTCCCCCAGGGACCCCGAGAACAATGAACTGGAGAAGAGACCTCAGAGAAGTGGGTGGGCTCTAACCTAAGCCAGCTGCAGGGCTGGTGATGATCCAGGAGCAGAAAGCTGGGGGTAGCCTCACTCAGACAGAAAAACAGGCGCCAAGGACAGACAGAAGAGGGCGTGTGGCTGCTCTCCCAGGAGATGGGGGATGGGGCACTCAGCAGACAACCTTGGGTGGGGTCGTCTTGGCTCAGCCACTGGTGAGAAACACTGGGTCAGAGAACTGCAGGCTCTTCTTCACTAGGGTCTCAAGTAACCTAGGCTAGCCACAAACTCACTAGGTAGCCGAGGCTGGCCTTGAAGCTCCCTTCAGTCTGCACCTCCCAAGTGCTGGGATTATAGGCATGTGCTACCACGCCCCCAAAACGTGACCGTCTTTGAGAGCCGCCTCACAATCTGTTGCAGAACATGGCAGATTTATCACTATTTTGGCTTTATTTATTCATAGGATTATCCCTTCGGACCGCTGCAAATTTTAGGCATTTATCTGAGAAATCACGGAAAAGGACAACTCCTAGTCGGTGAAAGCTACCCGAGGGTGTGGAGAGAAATGAACAGCACAAAGCACAGCCAGGTGACACAGAAGACACCGGGCTCTTGAAACTGCTGTCCCCAGACCCAGCCCACCACCTTCCTCATATGAGAAGCCCGAGATGGGTTTTTTTTTGTTAATTATTAATATGTTCAGTCAGTCCAAAGGAATGCAGCATCCACATCAATGTTTTAAAGTTATCTCCAGTTTCAACTACAGTTTATTATCAGGAGGGCTCCCTACTCCCCTTCCCTCCCTCTCTAGGCCTGACCAGCTGTGCGGTGTATCATGTGTCCGGAGAACTCTGTCACTTTGATGTCTCCTGGAAAGGCCACGTGGCTGGGTTGGTCTGTACATTAAATGTTTTTGGATCCAGGGCAACGTCAAAACCGCAGCAGGAGAGGATTCTGGGAAAGGTGCTGCAGCTGGCTGACTGCACACAGAAGCGATGGCGATTCTCCAAGGATCGGCAGAAGCATTTGTTCCAAAGCACATGAGCTGCTCATGAATGACTCCAGCACCAAGCTACGCTGGAAACTCACATTCATGCAGGGCATTCCCACACCACACACCTCCGAGTTCCTGTCCCAGCCTTCCATGCCCACACGTAGTCTGTTCACCTCTAACGACACCATTCACAGAGAAGCGGCCGCTCCCCCACCCCACTGTTTAGCTCACCTGGAAGAGCCTGGAGAACGAATTCCATTTAGTGTAGGGAGAAATTTAATTTGAACTCCCAGAAAGGGGCTGGAGAGATGGTTAACAGCTCACACTGCTCTTTGCAGAGGTGGGGAGACCAATTCCTAGCACCCCCTGGCCAGCTGACAAAAGACTGCACTCTAGCTCCAGGGAAGCCAACACTCTCTGACCCCTCCGACAACGGCACACACATGCACACACCCCACGCACACTCCTCCAGGGCTGGAAAGACGGCCCGGTGGTTACAACCCTCTTCCAGAAGGTTCACTTCAGTCACGTGGCTCACAATCGTCTACAACTCTAGCTCCTGGGGATCCTAGGCTTCTAACCTCCACTGGCACCAGCACTCACATGCACCAACACACTTTGTCAATGATTTAAAAATAATTCTAGATAAACACGGAAAACTCCAAAGCGATAGCCTTCGGAAGAACACCTTACAGCACACAAAGGATGACCCGACAAAGACAGAAGGAAATTCCATTTCTCGTGATCTTCCTGGGTCTGCTGTCACCTGGCAACGACTCTCTTAAGAATATGGGTTCTCTCGCCCCAGCTACTCTGCGACCCCCCACGTTTCCACCCTTGGGGCTCTCTGTCCCTGCAGCAGTGAGGTGATGGCGGCTTCCCCTCGCGGTTTGTTTTGTTTGATGATTCTGGGATCAACTCAGGGGCCTCACACACACCAGGCCAGTGGATCTACACCCATGCCACAGTGCAGCCTGGGCTCCTGGTGCATCTCTGTCCTGCGCCTGTCCTGCCTCCTCCTCCTTCCTAGGAGCAGGTGCCCACCCAGCTTCTGTCTCCCACATTGGGGGTTAGCTGGTCCTTTCTCTTGGTCCTGACTTCTCGTTCTGAGTGGGCGTGAGAGAGTTCAGGCTGCCAGCACCTGGATACGCTAGTGGATGCTGAATTTACATAACAGGATCTCATGGACTGTGACTTATGAGATGACAATGAACCTGCTTTAAACTCTGGCGTCTTACAAGTACCCACAATGCTTTCTTTTATCTCCTCTCCTCGGTGTTTAGCAGTGTGAAATTGGGGCTTCTGCTCTGTGTGTATAGCCCTAAGCCCCAGACAAAGCCACCGAATTCCTCGCACAGGCTATGAGAATTCATTACGTACATGTTCTCTTCAACCCAGACAGAGGCCGACCTCCTGAGATGCCAGCTAGTCCTTCACAGATCATTCCACAGTGGAAACTCATCACTCACTTTCTTATACTTGAACAGAATGAAAACTCTCACCTCCTAAAGGCCATTCTGAAATGTCAACTCAGAAACATTGTATATCAACTTTTCCAGGTAGGTCCAGTCCTAGATATGAACGTCTATCCCACCTTGGTCACATAAAATCACACTGACGGACACCAAATTCCAGGTGACAAATTTTCAAGGAATTTACAAAAAGAACATTTTTAGTAAAAAGTCAAAAACGAAGTCCTGAGATTGCTTCATTGTGGGGGAAAAAACCTATCAAGGGAAAAACAGTGCTGAAAAATATTTTCTTTTCCAAACGGTAGATGGGAAATGAGATCAGGGATTTCCAGGCCTTTGTAAGTCCTGGCGCTTGGCTTCCTCTCCAGGCCACTGGTTCGCAGATAATTATCGGTTGCGTGTGAGTGAAAAGAACCAGGGGGAAAGTAAAAATCAAGATGTTACTGACAGGGAAATGGAGTTACCACATTTCCCTATACAATCCTGAGGCCACGCAAAGGTTGTCCTGAATCTAAACACTTCCTAGAACTGGTGCTCCTTCATCATCTCCAGCTGCATCTTAAATTCTCCCGGTCAGGCGTGGACGATGCACCATGGGTCTCTCAAGACGGGGTTCTCCTGAGGTACGACACCTCATTCTGACTCTGCAAGCAGACCCACACCCATGTTTAGCTAGGAATCCTATAACCAAACACTCTTTTTAAAGAATGTGGTGTGCCTAGGTGTGGCGATACACACCCATAGCATCTCCCTTCCTTTCCCACCACAAGCAAACACTGTGATCATCCATGGACAGACATCCTTTTCCTGCAACTCGGGCAGCTACAGAACATCTTGCACCGTCTTCTTTTGCATCGTGGCTCAGATCTTCAGACACGAACTCAGAAGTGGAGTAAACGCTCTCTCTACTTCCCCATACAAACATCATCCCTGGCTTATAGTAGACGCCTCGTTCTAACGTTCATGAAAAAGGAATGACACCCATAAATTATCTCCTGACTGTCTTTTAGGCTCCATGGCAATACAAAATTACACAGGCAGCGGTAACTCAGGGAACCAGCCAGGAGACACTTGAAGGTGAGACGCAGTGGACAGGTCCTGCAGTCTCCACAGAGTCCATGACTGGCAGGGACAGTACTTTCCACTGTGCAAACCCTGCCATCCTTCAAGCAATCAATCATTTTTATTGATACAAAACATTCTGATGAAAAAAGGTTATCACTCACAGCCTGTTAAAATTTTCCCTCTGAGTTTGCTCGTTGGAAAGTCCAAAGTTATACCAACTACCAACTTAAAAAACACTATAAAATTTTAGGAACAGAAAGATCCATTAGCCACCAGAAAGTATACTCCTCTTAAGACTTGATTTAAATGGCTTTAAAAAAATGAAAGACAGGGTCTCATTCAGTGGCCTCAGCCGGCCTGAACTTGCCAGGCAGACGAGGCAGACCTTCAACTCACAGACACTTGCCTGCATCTCTGCCTCTCAAATCCTAGGAATTACCTATACCCAACTTACCTATGTCTTTTTAACTTAAAAAATTCACCAAACTGAATCGCTGATCTAATAGGTATTTTCAACATATATCTATTCCCAGTGTTCAAATTATCAGGGATTAGAGGTCTGTGCAGACAAAGGGGCCGGACAGCAGGCGGGACAGAAACACAGAAGAGTGGTATTGGACTGAGCCCTGCTCAGGCCCACAGCAGAGAGATGACATTAGGTCAGAAAGAGCAGCAGGCAGTGACAGACTATACAACATACTAAACATTTACATACACAGGACATAAAAGAATCAGGGAGAGGCCACAGTGGACGTAAGTAGTTTCAGAGGACATGAGATTTCAATTGGCTTCTAAAGGAACTCGAGAACCTGCAGGCCAGGAAAGCCACAAGTCCCAGACAGACAGACAGCACTGACCCCAAAGGACCAGGATGGGATCTTAACAAATATGTCCCATGACACGCCTGCCCCGTGTCCCGTGACACTCCTGCCCCGTGTGCCGTGACACTCCTGTCCTGTCCTGTGTCCCGTGATACTCCTGTCCCGTGTGCCGTGACACTCCTGCCCCGTGTCCCGTGACACTCCTGCCCCCGTGTCCCGTGACACTCCTGCCCCCGTGTCCCGTAACACTCCTGTCCCGTGTGCCGTGACACTCCTGCCCCCGTGTCCCGTGACACTCCTGTCCCGTGTGCCGTGACACTCCTGCCCCCGTGTCCCGTGACACTCCTGTCCTGTCCCATGTCCCGTGACACTCCTGTCCTGTCCCTATGTCCCGTGACACTCCTGTCCTGTTCCGTGTCCCGTGACACTACTGTCCTGTGTCCCGTGACACTCCTGTCCTGTTCCGTGTCCCGTGACACTCCTGTCCTGTCCCTATGTCCCGTGACACTCCTGTCCTGTTCCGTGTCCCGTGACACTACTGTCCTGTGTCCCGTGACACTCCTGTCCTGTTCCGTGTCCCGTGACACTCCTGTCCTGTTCCGTGTCCCGTGACACTACTGTCCTGTGTCCCGTGACACTCCTGTCCTGTTCCGTGTCCCGTGACACTCCTGTCCTGTCCTGTGTCCCGTGACACTCCTGTCCTGTCCTGTGTCCCGTGACACTACTGTCCTGTGTCCCGTGACACTCCTGTCCTGTCCTGTGTCCCGTGACACTCCTGTCCTGTCCTGTGTCCCGTGACACTCCTGTCCTGTCCTGTGTCCCGTGACACTCCTGTCCTGTCCTGTGTCCCGTGACACTCCTGTCCTGTTCCGTGTCCCGTGACACTCCTGTCCTGTTCCGTGTCCCGTAACACTCCTGTCCCGTGTGCCGTGACACTCCTGCCCCCGTGTCCCGTGACACTCCTGCCCCCGTGTCCCGTGACACTCCTGTCCTGTCCCATGTCCCGTGACACTCCTGTCCTGTCCCTATGTCCCGTGACACTCCTGTCCTGTTCCGTGTCCCGTGACACTACTGTCCTGTGTCCCGTGACACTCCTGTCCTGTTCCGTGTCCCGTGACACTCCTGTCCTGTTCCGTGTCCCGTGACACTACTGTCCTGTGTCCCGTGACACTCCTGTCCTGTCCTGTGTCCCGTGACACTCCTGTCCTGTCCTGTGTCCCGTGACACTACTGTCCTGTGTCCCGTGACACTCCTGTCCTGTCCTGTGTCCCGTGACACTCCTGTCCTGTCCTGTGTCCCGTGACACTCCTGTCCTGTCCTGTGTCCCGTGACACTCCTGTCCTGTCCTGTGTCCCGTGACACTCCTGTCCTGTCCTGTGTCCCGTGACACTACTGTCCTGTCCCGTGTCCCGTGACACTCCTGTCCTGTCCCGTGTCCCGTGACACTACTGTCCTGTGTCCGTGACACTCCTGTCCTGTCCCGTGTCCCGTGACACTCCTGTCCTGTCCCGTGTCCCGTGACACTACTGTCCTGTCCCGTGTCCCGTGACACTCCTGTCCTGTCCTGTGTCCCGTGACACTCCTGTCCTGTCCTGTGTCCCGTGACACTCCTGTCCTGTCCTGTGTCCCGTGACACTCCTGTCCTGTCCTGTGTCCCGTGACACTCCTGTCCTGTCCTGTGTCCCGTGACACTCCTGTTCTGTCCTGTGTCCCGTGACACTCCTGTCCTGTCCCTGTGTCCCGTGACACTCCTGTCCTGTCCCGTGACACTCCTGTCCTGTGTCCCGTGACAATCCTGTCCTGTCCTGTCCTGTGACACTCCTGTTCTGTCCCTTGCTGAGGAAGATCATCTCATTTGCTTTGTAACTACCTGACATGACTCTCGTTTTCTTTTTTAAAAAAAAAAAAAACATTTCATGTTTCTTAGCCTTTTCATTTCAACAACCTCATCCTTGGGTAAGTACATCTACCCGATAGCCTTTTTTTCTATACACTCCATTGGGGGCTGGAGAAATGGCTCAGAGGTTAAGAGCATTGCCTGCTCTTCCAAAGGTCCTGAGTTCAATTCCCAGCAGCCACATGGTGGCTCACAACCATCTGTAATAAGGTCTGGTGCCCTCTTCTGACCTGCAGGCATACACACAGAAAGAATATTGTATACATAATAAATAAATAAATATCTATACACTCCATTTTTCAGAGGCCACTTGGATGTTCCCAGATCTGAGGAACAGGGGCTAAATGTCGATCTATCACTTGGAAACATGCAAAGACAGCACCACTGTGTATGCTTATACTTTAGAAATTCTATTTGACATGCTTGGCAGACATCTTATACAAGTTCTATTACTTGAACAGTTCATTACTGATGCCCCCTCAGGCACTGTGCCTATAATCTCCCCCGTTTCCTAACCCCATTGTCCCTTTTCTGTATGAGAAAAGATGCTCTGTTCTGATCGAATGTTTGCACTGCCTCTAAACACACAACACTCGATAATCCTCGTTACCTAAGAAGACAGAATCAGGAGGACTGTGGCATTGCTAAATCATTAACTCACACTGCAATTAGACAGTTAATACCATCAGCGAGACAGATTAGCGAGAACGGATGTGTAAACAGTCTCTCAGATGACAAAGCCCGGTCTGTAGGAGAACAAATAGTGCCCGGAGTCAGCTGTGACCCGTCACCACTGCCAGGACGCGGGCCAAAGCTGATATTCAAACTCCTTCAACTCTGGAACAAGTTTCCTGAAACAGAAACCAGGACTTCTTCATTCATTCTCGGCCAGAACAGGGATGCTGAGGCTCTGTGTCCCTTAGAACAACACAGAAATGGATGAATGAATTTCCTCTGAAGTTTTAATCATTTGCCTCTACAACTGCTGGAGTATCTGGGTTCTTTGTCCCTGGGGGAGACGAGGATGCTGAAATACTAAAGGAATTGTGTGTTGGGTGTTTTGCTTTCTTTCTTAATTAATTTTACTCCGTGCCTACGAATATAACTTTTCATTCTGGGTTTTATAACAAAACAACAAAATTATTCCTAAATATCAATAAAAACACACTCTCCACGCCCTAAGAAGCTTCAGATACACCATGGCTTCCCCAAGAACACTACAGAAAAAAACCTGTCAGCAAGGAGTCTAATTTGTAAATGACTGACTTTGCTTTTCATTTGGTGCCAGTCCCCGGGCAAAGGACACAATTCTAGAGAGCCCTCCAGTGTACCCTTTAGCTTCGGGGTTTAGTGATGAAGCATGCTTCCAAAGCATGGTCTTTGGGGTCATGCTAGGATCCCACTCACTAGCAGAGAGTACTTTGGCTCTAAGCGAGAGTCACGTCCAGCTGATGCAGGCATCTCTAGCAAGCTAGAAAGAAAAGACATCCATGGAAATTCTCACTGCTCGTCCAAACTGAAGTCTTTTCAGTTTGGTGTTGCAGGGGATCGTCAAGGGTTAGAACTGAGCAAGAGCTATTAACAGGAGAGCATCTTAAAGGAGAAAAAAGCAAAACAATGTGCACTACAGCTGTAATTCTGGAAAATGAGATCAGGAAAAAGAAAAAGAAAGATGTTTAAAAGATGTTCTTTTTCTTTATGTGTCTGTCTGTGAGTAGGCACATGCGTGGGGAAGTGCCCGTGGAGACAAGAAGAGGGTGCCGGATGCCCTGGAGCTGGAGCTACAATCAGTTGTGAGCCATCAAACATAGGTGCTGGGTAGGGGCTGAATTCAAATCCTCTACAAGAGTGACAAGCGAAACCAGGTATGGGGAATCCCAGCACTCAGGGCAGAAGGAAGAGAATCTGAGTTAAGCCCAGGATGGTCTACAGAGACAAATGGTCCAGAACAGCCACGACTACACAGAGAGACCTGTCTGGAAAAAAACCAACCAAACAAACAAACAAACAAAAACAAAATAAGGCCACCACAGCAAAGAGCAGTAAGCACTCTTCATCACGGGGCCACTTGTCCAGCCCCCCAAGGGGAGACTTTCCACACCAACTGGTTTAAGTTTTTCCAAGTACGTTAGAATCTACAAGTAGTTCATTTTTCAGTTCCGTTCACAGAAGACCAGGTTTGGGCAGTAACAACATCACGTAGGATATCCAGCTCAAGGAAACTGAGGGAGAGGACAGGAAACTGTTGGGAAACATCCAGGAGAACAAAATAGGAACAAGAACCTCTGAACAGACCGCAGTGGCCTTGGGTCACTAGTAACCCTTGCTCCTCCGTAACCGCAACACTTCCTGTCTGTCACCTAGCTAGAGGCTAAAAGACATCAAGCAGCAGCCCAGACGGCAGTTGGAGGCAGGAGCTTCCCTCTGAAGAATGGCAGGAGCTTCCCTCAGAGAAATGACACCTCCTTCCTGCTGCTCTGCTACCGAGACAAACTTCACAACACTGCTAACCACCACACAGCCCTTCTCTTTGGGGACCCGCAGTTCAGGGCGTGTCGCAGCAAGGTTCAAGCGTGTCATCCTACAGGATGGGCAACAAGCCTCTTCTGCTCCCCAGAAGGTTCTAGAATACCTGGTTTAAGTAAGAGCAAACGAGGCTTGGGGTATATTCAGTGGTAGATCAGACCTTGCCTAGCATGCACAGGTCCTAGTTCTGTTCGAAAAAAATGTGATTTAAAATCTAAAATAATCTTCTAAGACATAAGAACCACTTGTACCCTTCTAAGTCAACCTAGGGTATACAGATACACACACCTATATGTAGATTTATATTTATTTATAACGTGAAAAATTAATCTCACTAAAAATATGAAGTCTTCATAAGGTACACAATCATATCCATTTTCTCTTTAACAACGCCTTCCTCTTACACTAGGACTGAACGCAAGACTTCACACATGCTAGGGGACACGTGTACTATCCATCTCATGACATTGTCCAGGCTGGCTTTGAACTCACTCTGCGGCTTAGCCAGTCCTTGAATGTGGGATCCCCCTACTCTGCTCCCCAGATAGCTAGGAATACGGAGGCCTGCGCCACCAAGGTGGGCTCTAGTCCTCACTTTAAAAGGCATGAGCTCACCAATCAAACAGTAAGTCGGCTTACAGAAACACGGCGGCACCGAGAGAGGCATGGCCACGCACCTGGAAGTCATCGTAAGGGAAGAGGAGCATCTCCCGCAGACAGTCATTCAGGATCTGGGTCTTCTTCTGCACGATGACATTTTCGTAGTCCAGCGGCTCGATCAGCTTTGGCTTTGCCTGGAAGACCAAAGAAAAGTCCCCGTCACTCAGATGCTCTTAGAGACAGATAGACCCTTTCGTTTGCTTATTCGAGATGAATCTCACACTGCAACTCCAGGCCGTGTGTGGGCCCTGGGTGGCTTCTCATGAGCCATCATGGCTTACTTGAGAAAGGGAAAAGACTCTGTACATCCAGACCATAATATCGCCCAACTTTTCGGCAACAACTGCATTGATCTCACTCCCGAAAAGAAAACACAATGAGAAGAAATTTGTTTTCAGAGGGAGAAGAGACACCGCTCACGGCACCCTGTCCAGGCACAGTGGTGCCTCGTCTGTCATGTAAGCATAAGAGGTCTCCATTCTGATGGGATTTCCAGCCATTTCTAAGGCCACCTCTGGCTGACCTGTCCCCTTCCAAACTTCCATAGCCGGCCACTGTACGCTCTTCCTGACCCAGGCCTTAAATGTCCCTATGGGACTAATTCCTTGGAACCCTTGGGATACTTCTTGGAACCCTTCTGAGCCACCACCCATTCCTCTGAAATACTATACACTCACAACATGCATATGGCCTGAATCTACAAAAACATGAGCTGGGCTGAAAGCAGGCAAGAAAGAAAAACTGCTCACACCCTCGGGAGTGAACCCCAGGGAACGGCGATGTTGATCCTAGCACGGTCTGGGTAGGAAGGGTAACAAGCCCGTGGGAAATGAAAGATAACAAGTCTTTTCTAGCTACTTCCAACAGTCTTTTCAGTACAACTCTCTCCTCTCACACCGTCACCGCCAGCACATCTGCGGGGCACTTCTATGCTGCAGGCAGAAATACATATTCAAGTAACTATGTACTACAGGATGTCAACTGCTAAAACAGACATAAGTATACACGTATTACGTGTCTGTGTACTTGTGTGCTATAGAAAGCAACTAAAAATTTATACGTATGTGTGCATATGTGTGTGTATCTATTATGAGAAGCAACTGAATCCAGGGCTAGCAAGATGGCTGAGCATGTAAAGACAGTTGCTGTCATGCCGGACAACCCGAGTTCAAGCCCCTGAACCCATGTGGTAGAAGGAAAGAACCAACTCTTGGAAGCTGTTCTCTGACCTCCACACGTGTGCTGTGGGACAAGCAAGTAAGCACATATGTGAATACATATACGCATGTACAATACAGAGAGACAAGATAAATAAAAACCAGACATTATCAAAGTACTGCAAAATTGTTTTTAAACCATTAATACAAGACCTAAAACACTGGATCTCAATGAACATTATCTATGCTGAACTGATGACTTATATCGAAATTATGTAAGTGGGATTTCAATGCAAATTGTGATTGAGGCTCTGAGTGCCCAACCTTTGTCCTTTCTTTCTCAATACATTTCCCAGGCTCCCTTTGGTTAGGTGTGGCTACATGACTGTCTTCTGGCCAACAATCTGTAAGCAGAAGAGATGTGGCCACTGACACCTTGGCCCTGAGAGGCGTCCCCCTTCCACCAGGGCTACCATGATCCAGCAGTGGCCTGCAGGGAGAATGGAGCTCCAGGATGGAGGACATCGGGATGCTGAGGCATCGCAGAAGGCCACGGGACACTGGAATGCGCCTTGAGTGAGAACTGCATTGCACTCTGTGTTCAGCCCGAGACGCCGTGGTTGTCCAAGCCAGACAACTTTGCATGGCATGTGAGTAAAAGCTTATATTTCATGTCAAATACTTGACCCAAGCACACTCGACAAAGATACTTTTATATTCTAAGAAAAAGTTCAGAACCCAAAGAAGTATACAACTAACCATAATTATACAAAATATGTTTTAGGGACGGAGGTTAGAAAATACGCAAAATCAAAACACTGAAGTTATATATCATTAAAAGTCTTTTTAGTTTGGACGGCAAAAGTCCAGGTAACGCCTACAAGATTTTAAAGTCAAAACAATCTGCACAAAGTAATTATTTTTAAAATAGAACTGCCACAAGGGAAAAAACATTCTCTTTTTAAAAGTCAACTTTTAAAAAACTCATTCTTCTATTTCTGTGTGTTGTGCTGCACATAGCAGCTGGCAAAATGAATGGATGTCATAATTAATAATATGTGCCTCAGAAGCCATTTCCACAAACCTAACAAAACCAGCTACCCCAGATGGCGTCAGCTCCACCCGTCCCCAGCTTACAAGGTGTCTAACACATAGCCATATCCACCCACCGAGGCTCAAGACACATCTACCTTCTGCTCCTTCACAAAAAGGCTATGGAAGACTCCATGGAAGGGGGAAGGGTCCAAGTTCCTTTGTGTGTTTTGTTTTATCTGGGCTTTACATTTTATTTGACCTTGCTCTTACAGCAGCCAGGGGCCTTTCTGGTAAAGACCCAGGAGGATGCACCCCCCACAAAGAGCCAAGGAAATCCTGCTCCAGCCTCACCCGCAATGTTCCCTGCTCATTGGCTGCAGCCTGTTGCTGTGGGAGGAAGGTCCCAAAATAATCACACAGAAACTGTATTAATTAAATCACTGCTTAGCCCATTAGCTCTAGCTTCTTATTGGCTAACTCTTACATACTAATTTAATCCACTTTTATTCATCTGTGTATCGCCATGAGGCTGTGTCTTACAGGATAAGGTTCCTTCCCACTCCGTCGGGGATATGTGGCTTCTCTCTGACTCCACCCTTATTTCTCCCAGCATTCAGTTTCCTTTTCTCTGCCTATCTAAGTTCTGCCCTATCAACAGGCCAAGGCAGTTTCTTTATCCACCAACGGTATTCACAGCACACAGAGGGGACTCCCACATCATGTGGCCTCAACACTTAGTCCCTCCATTCCTTATGCACAACCACACTCTGTCTAAGACTTGATCTTAGCACCTGGTAGTGGGTAGGACTTTCCAAGTTTCCACTTTCCATGGGAAAACTGCTCCCAGGACCTCCAACAGAAATCAGGACAGAAATCAGCAGACTTCCTAAAGAGCCAGAAAATAAACACGCTAGGTTTTGTCAGTCCCTTGGGCTGTGTCAAACACACAAGTCCGCTGTTGGAGTTCAAAGCACCTAGGGACAAACAGGTACAGAATGGATTTCAAATTTTTTAAGAAATGGGCAACAGTCATATTTAGCATATGGTTGACAAACTTAAACTTTAGAGCTATTATCACACTGCAAGGCTAATAATAATAAAATTTATTATAATAATTTCATGTACCAGTTTTCCATGTTCCCATATACATGTGTTTCCTATATGCAAACGACACAGATAATACATTTACAACTATCAAAGGCAGTAATTATTTCTCAACCACTTGGTAAAATTCGAGTTGCTTACACGGTTCAGTTACTAATGGCATGGTCATTTTACCTAGCTAGGACACTGAATACTGTTTCCACCAATCAGGTGACTCGGTCTCCCTAGAAGTCATCTTGGAGTAACCAGATGCAACGGTGAAGCAGAAGCATGCTTTTATGCTCCCAAGTGCAACATTCAAGAGGTTCCACTCACATGATCACACTTAACCTACCCAACATCTAGGCTGACCACAAGTTAATGGTCTGGATCATCCAGCAAGACTGGATTACGACTAGGTCCTCTGTCAATCAGAACTCTTTCTTCTCCCACACCCGACTGGACTTTTTTACCTCCTTCGAGACAGGGTTTCTTTGTTTAGCCTTAGCTATCCTAGAACTAACTTTATAGACCAGGTTGGCCTCGAACTCACAGAGATCCACCTGTCTCCTGAGTGCTGGGAATAAAGGTTTGCACCACCACAGCCTGACAGACCCAACTTTTAATGTAATGTACTCAGGGAGGTTCAGCCACAAGGAATAACTTATTGGAATTTATTTTCAAAATCTAAAGAAGCATTCACTTCATGCCCTGACAGTTTATACTGTCATCATCTGGCCGGATCTAAAACTGCCTCAGAGGCCAGCCTCTGGGGCCGTGTCTGAGAGAGCTTTTCTAGGTTAGCTTAACTGAAGTGGGGAGACCCCCGTTATGTGAAAATGGGACTGCTCTATGGGCTGGGGCTGCAGATGTTGGAGAAAGGATGAAGGAGACGGAGCGATTCGTCTCCCAGTGTTCCCAACTGCAGGCTCCACGTGAGCAGATGCCTTGTGTCCCTGACCACCCCGCTGTCCACCCTCAGACTAGGAGTCTGAGAAGCCCTTCTGGAAGCTGCTTCTGTCGGGCACTTTTCATTTCATTTCAGCAATAAAAAAGTAACTCATACATGTGCCTTATTCGATTGTCCAACTCTGAATGCCTTTCCTTTCGGAACAACTCATAAGCTCGGTCTCCTACAGAACCTGGCTCTACTGCTGTCCAGGGCCACACGACCACTCAGGCGATCACGCTGAAGGCCGGGAGAACAAGGCAGACGGGAGATGAGACAGTCATCAGGGACGGCTGCTGGGCTGCTGAGTGAACACGTGTCAGAGGCAGAGCCTGGCAGACCACAGGAACCCACTAGATGTGTCTTATTATTATTATTAAATGCACTTCGATTACTGTTTGCATGCCAGGTCTCCTTTTTATCTCTAAGCGAATGTTTCGTATCTATTCAATTACACTGATCTAGTCATAGATAATTTCCTCCACTGTCTATGAACTCATGAAATAAAACAGCCAACGATGGCAGGGACATGCACAGAGACGAAAAGACAAAGGACCTAACAGAGAGAAAACTATAATAGAGATGACACTGGTGCTCGGGGCAGAGGCTGAAGCAGATATAAAGCTCGTATTATCAGCTGAACCGAGCAATGATGCAGTTCACGCTCGGGAGGGGCGTGGGTGGGGACTGAGGTACTCAGAGAGGCACTCCTATTAGAGTAATTCCACAAAGACGGCAATGGCATCTCTGGGGTACTGAAGGCAGCAGCCACCAGTGCAGAAACATCCCGACTGTGCTCGTGGACAAAGGAGGGTGAGGCTCTGTGTCCTGCCATTCAGCCCTCTCCCGGGCCTCTGAAACCTCCTGCCCACAACGCATGCCCACTTGGATGAGATGGCCCATGTTCACACACACCAGAATTCCAGATGGAAAGGTAATAAAGTCAGAGAATCTTCCCCGTCCTGGGGAAATGGGATACCTCTGGAAGCCAGCCGATCTAGAGAGTGCTCATCCACAATATGGTTCGGTTACGGTCCCACGCAAGGTCTGCAAGCCATGGGAACCGGAGCGAGCCTCAACAACTAACCAAGTGACTCCCATTGCTTGTCCCTCAGCCACAAGAGCTTCCTGGGAACTTTCTAGACTTTTCTGCCTCAGAGGCTGAATATGAACACACGAGACCCTGAATGCCACTTCTTAAAATAGCAGACAGAGGAAGTGGCGAGTCTTGGTGGGCTCTATTTTGAGAAACGAGAAACTCATCATTCCTGCTCATGAAGAATTTAGGACTTCCCTTGATTTCTCTTCCACAGGATGGAAGTGCCGAACAGCCGAGGTGAAGATGCTTTGCGAACCGTAGTCTGTTTCCCAAGACATCCACTGGGGACAGAGCAAGAAGCATGGGCCTCGCCAGCCTTCCTATGCTCTCTGTCTGCTTACATAAGACTTCTGTCTACCAACTCCAACTTCCTGAAGTTGCTGGATTTGAGGAATCCTTGTTTTCCTATGGTTAGGGTGTGCACGGACAACCGACAGCGAGGTGTCACTACTTTTCGCAGACATTTACTGAACCTGTCCACGTGCGCCATGTCAGGTCTTCGGGACACAGGTGAGGAAGATACAACCCCAAAGAGACAGATGCATCTGTGAACAAGAAGGGCAACATGGTGACCCGGGACAGACGGGTTTCTGACCTGGTTGCCATGAGGTTACTATATCTCTCCCAAGCTACGCCTTCTCTGCTTTGCTTTGCTGCATCTGTCATGGTACGGCATCACCTCACTCACCACCAGGAAGGAGTGAGGGACCCACGACCTGGTGCTTCCTGAAGGAAGCTGCCGGGACTGAACAGGTCAGCAGAGATTAAGGGCGGACTCCAGTGTGCAAGTTCATAGGTGCAAATGCATTTGGAGCAATCTGAGGTCTACAAAATCATAGGGGAGAGGGATTAAAAAATACAAGCCATGCATTCAAATTGCTGGTCCCCCAACCAACTGCCAAGACCCCAGAAGGAAGCTAAGCAGCTCAGCTCCGTCGACTTTACAGGAGGCTCTCCTTGGTCAGAAAGAGTGCACAAAGCAACAAGTTGCTCAAAGCAGTGGCTTGTGGGGGGGTGAAGGGGTGTGCAGCAGGCGGAGAGGTGGGGCACCAATGCGTAGAACACTTCAGGTTTACTGGAAATCCACTGTGAGGGAGAAAACAAAAGCTACTATATTCTACGTGAACAGTGAAACTGTGAGCCATGGCTCAGGGAACAAGAGATGATTAACAGTCTCGCCTCGCTCCCTCTGAATGGATGGGAAGCACAGGAGTCAAAGGAGTGGCTCCTAGTGGGGTGCAATGGCTCCTAGTGGGGTACCCTTGCTGCAATTTATCCATACAGTTCTCAGGCTCATCTCTAAAATGCATGGAAATATTCAGTGGAGGGGGTGGCCAAGGACTAGTTCAAACCCAGGGTGCTCGCCTCCAGTCTACAGCGTGTGGGGCAAAATGAAGCCAGTTGAGCAAGCGGGAAGAGCTCTGAGGAGACCAAACACAGGAGAAGCATGGGAACTGAGAAACACACACACCTTCCAGCAGGAGAATGAGACACACACACACACACACACACCTTCCAGCAGGAGAACTGAGACACAGACACAGACACACACACCTTCCACACACACACACCTTTCAGCAGGAGAACTGAGACACACACAAACACCTTTCAGCTGGGGAACTAAGACACTCACACCTTCCAGCGGGGGAACTGAGACACACACGCACACACACACCTTCCAGCAGGGGAAATGAACTCCCATCACTGAATAACAGATGTGTACCATTAAGACATGCAGGAGACTGCCAGCATGCTAACACACATTTCATTCTTACAGGGCTGAGGCTGGAGCTCCAGGCTAGCCTGGTCTAACAGTGAGATCTTGTCTCAAAACCAAACCAACAAACCTCTGAGGTCACAACAAAGACGACCCAATCCATTATGATTCCATGACTCAGGCTCTTTCCTAGAGTGCTCATTAACATGTGTGGGAAAACATACTAAAAACATTTAACGTGTATGTATGTGCGCACACGTGTGTGTGTGCACGTGCGTATCAGTGCACAGAATGCCGGTGCCCTGGAGCTGTAAGCCACCTGGCATGGGTGCTGGGGATCAAACTCAAGTTCTCTGTAGGAGCAGAACTTGCTCTCAGTCAAGGTCCTGTCTCCACCCCTCCCAACCAACATCCCCCCCCTCCCCGGGCTTGAAGTACACATCTGTAAAAAAGGTTAAGAAACTTTCATGATATGGACAGGTGGTGGTTTGAATGAGAATATCCCCTATGGACTCAGAGTTTGAACACTTGGTTCCTGTTTGGTGGCATTGTTGGAATAAGTTTAGGAGGTGTGGCCTCACTGGGAGCAGGCTGTGAGCTTCCAAGGCCTCCTGCCACTCCCAGCGGGCCCTCTCTGCTTCCTGCTTACAGTCCAAGACAGCCCCAGCTGCAGCTCCTGCTGCCACGCCCCCAATCTGCCATCATCGACTGAAACTTTAAATCCAAACCAACTTTCTTCTGTAAGTTGCTGAGCTGTGGTGTTTCGTCTCGGCATTAGGGAGCAACCGACACAGGGTACCGCAAGCTTGTACAAGCATCTGAACGTGAGGGCCATCCACACTACAGGTGGGTTCGGAAGAAGGGGAAGGAAGGGGCCGTCAGAGTCCCTGAAAGGACAGTCTGCAGTCCCAGCTCAGGTTCTCCCCCTTTCCCACCCAAATAATATTTTTAACTTTAATTAATTAATTTAATTAACTGTTAATCTTAATTTCTACCGTGATCAACACAGGATGCAAATGGCAGTTTATCTAAACGTAAAGTACGCTTGAACCCGAGCGTTAAAGCTCAACCCGGGAGGATGTGAAGACTGTAGCCCAGCCTACGGGGGCATCGGACTCCCAGCCGTCCGTGTAGAAGTAACAGTGACACACTTGTGAGTCCAGTTTTCTGTCGGAGAAACAAGAGGCCGTTGGATCCCCACTCTAGAGAGCACTTTCAAAAGCACTCGGATTACAGAACTGGTCACTGAACGGCGGTTTTATGGATCAAGTGTATCCATGTAACAAAGACTGTCCATCTTAAAACCATGTGACTGTAAATGAAGACGAGGGGCTTTAAATCATGGCTTTCCAAAAATTACCAATCTGCTTCTCAAGCGAACAGAACTAAAGACAACTGTATAATCCACAGCATCTGGAAAATGGGTAAACGAAATGCTGGACTAAGCAATGACATCACAGTGATACTAACACCAATGACCTGAAGCCCATGCATCTGCTCCCACTTAGAGGGCTGTGCTGAGAAGGGTCACTGCTGAGGATATTAACGAAGAGAGGACGACAAGACAGGAATTTAGGGAACTCACTCCCTGCCCCGTGCCCACGAGTCACACCCAGAGAACACAGAGAGGACTGGGATGTGCTCCCTTGCACACACAGTGACAACTTCCAGCGATGCCTTTCTGACAGGCCCCACAGAGGCCAGGGAAAGCCTGAGGAACCCCAGCATGCCCTGCTTCTGCCTGCCTTCTTCTGCAGGTGAGAAGGGATCAATAAGAAATTCTACAGTAAGTCTATACTATACTCTTTCAGAAAACCTGTATTTGTCCTTCTTTAACATCACAGCCTAGAAATTATTAATTCTTCTGAGATAACGGAAGCTATTTTGAAACTCTGAAGCAAAGAGGTCAAGCAATTACACAAAAAGGCTCTAAAAGCCGGTTTTCGTCCGATTTCATAACAACTTACCTTAAGCTGTTGGGGCTGAGGGGTGAATGTCCACAGGACATTCTGCTCACAGACAAGTCCCTGCGCGCGTACCGGGAAAGGGCAGCAGAGACCAGCTGCAGCAGAGCAGGTATCGGTGGAGCCAGAATTTAAGTTCCTGTCCCCAAAATACGGAGCACTACTGAAGATGGGGTGTGTGGCTTCATTACAGCAATCTAGAGGCTCTCGGAGCTCGGCTCCAGGCCCAGCCCCAGCACCTGGAATTTATTAAAGATGCAAGCTCACCCAAGACCCCCTGAATCAGCAGCTCTGGGGTGGCCCAGCACGGCCTCAGCAAATGCTCCAGTCACCACTCGACTGGGCAGCCCTCTACTGGGCCATCTGCTTCGGAGAATCTCATTGTAGAAACTGTTTTCCAAAAATTCTGAGCTCTACCGTTTACTGACGGAGGACCTGGTCTTCGGGCAAATTGTGTACTTACTTAACCTCTAAGTATCCTTCTCTGAGGACAGAACATGACTCAGCAGCTAAAATACAACCTGTACACACACCCACACACCCCTAAATGTAATAAAAAACTTAAAAATACACAAATATCTCTATCCGTAAAATGGGTTTCTATTCTCTTTGCCGTGGGGTTATTGTATTATTCAATGTATTATTCAATACACAAGCCCTCCTACAGAGCCGGGGCCCATCACTTGGGTTACAGGGCTCATGTGTAACCACGCACAGTTCAGCTTCAGGAAAATCTGACCCCTCAACTGGCACCTCGTTTGCCAGGCTACACATCATATCTCATAGACATTGAGGAATCAGCTCAGAGGAGCTAGAGGACTTAGGACGATCGCACAGATGGTAACCCCGAGGTCTCCCAGGCCCATGCCAGGACTATCCCCACCACACGGTCAGCAAGCATGATGGAAGCAGGCAGCCAATGCCTCGCTCCTCTGTTCTGCATCAAGGCATGTCCTCCACGTGTCCAGAGCTAACATGAGGACAGGGCCTTTCTGCCCAGCTCTGAGCACGGCTGAGCTAACTGCGCCACGTCGGGGAGGCTGACAGTCTCGCTCCACGGAGAAAAAGAGTGTTTGCTTCAACGACACGCACGTCCCGGGTGGAGGATAGTAATAATCTTACTCTGAAATACACGCTCGGATGCATGGATACACACGGATGCCACCAGACAAGCGCACACTTTAGGAGTGAACTCTGCAAGGAATACCTGGGCTTACACTAGCATCATCTGCTTTCTTCCTGAAGATTCACAAGTGTGTTACCTCATCCAGTGACTCACCCTCCTCCATGACAAATTCCTATTCTGAGTCTAAATGTGTAAATTTATGGACCAGCAATATTCAGTGGCATTTAATGAGGTGGCTACGAGCCGCATGTGACCGCTGAGCACTTAAAGTGTGGCTATTCCGGGGCTGGAGAGATGGCTCAGTCTGTGAAGTGCTTGCCTTGCAACCGTGAGAACCTGAGTTCAATCCCCAGAATCCAGGAGAAAGCAGATGGTGGCGGCACCTATAATACCAGTGCCGCAAGGATGGAGACAGGTGGGTGCCCGGGGCTTTGCTGGCCAGCCAGTCTAACCTACTGGGAAGATTCAGGCCATTGAGAGTCCCCAAGAAACAAGGTGGAATGGCACTTAAGGCTGAGCCCTGGCCTGCACATTCACCAGCGTACCGATACACACACGCATGCACACACTCACACACATGCTGTCACACAGACACACACTCACAAATTTACACACATTCACACACACTCACAAACACACTTACACTCACAGACACACACACACCTATTCCGAATTCAGTTGTACTGTAAGCAGAGACTAAACATCAAAATCAGTCTGATTAAAAGAAAGTACAACTACCTTGATATTTTCAAAAGATTAGTAATTTATTAGAAATTCTTGGTTAAAATGTCAATTATACCTGTGTCAAGCTACCTTACTTTTACTACCAGAAAGTTTAGAGTGTGCACTAATTACATACTATTTCTGTTACTTTTAGGGTGTGACATCAAGAAGCAAAAGGTTACTTTCTGAAACTTTCAAAAAAAAAAAAAAAAAGGAAAAGAAAACCAAAACCACAGCAGAGATGGAGCAGTCAGATCCACCTGTGAGGTACACCTAGGGTCCTGGAGAAGCCCCTCCTGTCTGTGCTCCTTCTGTCCTACGCCAAGCACAGACTGGATGGGGATTTGTGAAGCCAGCGTGCAAAGCTCATCCACAGTGCACGCTAACACCCAACATGGCCACAGTTTCTGCTTTGCTTCCAGGAAGACGGCGGCACTGGTGGCAAAGAGAGGTAGCAGCACCTACACCAACACCAAACACGGGAGAAGGCTTCACTTTGGGAACTTAAGTTTGCCCTCGTGTACCCGAGTCAAGTGATAAACAGTTAACTAAACTACCAGCTTAAACTCAACTAAGCGATGTTAGCAGCGTGGCTGGGGATGCCGCCCTGGGGTCTAGCTGCTTCCTTCAGCATCGTGCCTTCTCTCTGTAGCGATGTAATACAGCTGGGTGTCAAGTAGCTAATCCTCTCAAGGTGGAAGAGGAGGAACAAGAGCGTGGCCCTCACACAATGACGCCAAGGTATCGGACACAAATTACCACAGTCAAGTTCAAGACCAGCGTCAGCATAGCAAGGAAGCCATGTTTCCGTTCCTCTACAGAAGACAGTCAGGAAAGACCATGAGGTGGGAAGTACGGGCAATCCCAGTCCCCTGGGGGTGAGCGGTGCAGCTCCTACCCACACTGAACTGTTCGGAAACAGAAATGCAAGCATGTCCTCAGCACCGGAGTGAGCAGGGCTCCTGGAAGTCTTTCCCTGGGAGGAACTTTCGTGGGATCAACGTCCATCCAGGAAGCCTCCTCAGGGTCCTGCTGGTCAGAGGCCCACACGCTTTCACGGAGTGAGGGCCCTGCAAATTTCCTCGGCTTCAGAACACCTTTCTAGGTGTTCTGAACTATTATATCACATTACAGAGGATTTCAAGCTTCTAGAAAATTATGTAGAAACTATACAGTCCAGGCCTTCTTGGTTCTAAATTTACCTTCATAAGCAGTCTGGAGGCCCAAGAGGGGCTTCTAATATCTTCCTAGCCACTGTCCCAAACTATGCTGCCCTTTCACGCATTTCCAAACAGCAGACTCAAACACCGTCCGTGAGGAAATGTCGCCCCAATCTATTGGTGGCCGTGCTGGCTAGTTTTACGTCATCTTCACACAAGCTAGAATCACTTGAAAATAGAAGTTCAAATGAGAAAATTCCCCTATATATTTTCTTTCTTTTTTTTTTTTCTGGGGGGGGTGGTGGTGGTGGTTCGAGACAGGGTTTCTCTGTAGCTTTGGAGCCTGTCCTGGAATTCTCTCTGTAGACCAGGCTGGCCTCGAACTCACAGAGATCCACCTGTTTCTGCCTCCCAAGTGCTGGGAATAAAGATGTGCACCACTGTTGTTCAGTATAAGCCATTTTCTTAATTAGTGACGGATGAGGGAGGGCCCAGCATGGTGGGTGGAGCCATCCCTGGGCTGGTGGTCCTGGGTTCTATAAGAAGGCAGGGTGAGCAAGCCCTAGGGGCAAGTCAGTGAGCAGCATCCTCCATGGCCTCTGCCTCAGCTCCTGCCTCCAGGTCCCTGCCCTGAATGAGTTCCTGTCCTGACTTCCTCAGTGATGGACTATGATGTGGAAGTGTAAGCCAAATAAACCCTTTCTAACTTGCTTTTGGTCCCGTATTTCACCATAGCAACAGTAACCTTAACTAGGAAGCTTCCAAAACCCCCAAACCAAACCTTTAAACATAACTAAGCTTAAAGCTTAAAATTAAATCTCTATGATATTAGTCCTGACCTGGCCCTGGTCTGGTCTGAGTGGCAATTTACCATCTGCCGCTCACTGCACAGATAAAACTGCCAAAGCTCAGACATGTGTGTGCGTGTGCACGTTGAGATCTGTGTGCTTACGTGTAAGTGTGCACATGCTGCGTGTGTATGAGGGTACCCACGGGGAGCTGGAGTTACAGGCAATTGTGAGCCCCCCATGTAGGTCCTGGGGCTGAGCTTCAGTGCTCTGTGAGATCAGCAAGCACTCAGCCACTGAGCCATCTCTCCAGCTTGAATTTTCAAGTTTATGGTGAGGGCTTTTGACCTTTCTTATCTGCCTTTCCCTTCACAATGGCAGGCTTGAGTGAAAACCTTTGTGTCTATCAGTAAGAGGGTGTGCATGCGTGTGCGTGCGTGTGTTTGAGTGTGTGCGTGTGCATGCGTGTGCATGTGTGCGTGTACAGCTACAGATCTCAGGAAACCTGACCAGGACTCTGCCATCCTGGCTCTGCACCTTACAGTGATGCAGATCCCACTGCCAAGCCCCTGGGAGCCTGTTTCCTCATTGAACAGGAACGGCAAAGACTCTGTTTCCTGGGTTGTGAGAGCTCACAAAATCGTGCATCTAGCAGTGCCTGGTGTGCAGCAGGGGATTAGCTTTTTAACTATTCCACCAATATAAAAGTCAGGGAGTATCACCCTGTTGTATAAGACAGTGGCTGATCAATCTGCATGCACTTTATGGCAGGAGAAAGGAAATACCACAGAGAAGCAGGTCTTCCTTTCTACAAGGCGAGAATCCCAAGGCAGCTTGGCATGAGAGTGGGCAGTGACGGAGGCACGGAACCCCTGGGGGACACCATTAGGACAGTCGCCCTGCCCTTCTAGGAACGAGTGCACTCATGAAGTTTCCTTCCTAGATTAGTCAACAAAGCAAGTATGTAAGAGTGGAAGCCTTGCCTGTGCAAACAGCTCCAGAAATGGTGGGAGCCCCTGCCTACTGGAGAGCCTACAGCTTCTGGGGGGGGGATACCCAGAGCATGGCCTTCCTCCAGCGGATGAGCTTAGTGTTCTCTAAGACTTCGGAAAGGGTGGGTGATACTAACACACACTGTGGCTACCACGAGAGCATTTCTGAGCTAATTAATACCGCAGAAGGACAGGCCTCTGTGTCCCCAGTGTAGATCTTAGGTCTTACACGTGTGGCCGAATGAACTAAAGAATGAGCAAATGAAACAGAAAAACAGGGGCACAGGAATGAAGTGTCTGCAGCTCTCAGGAAGGAAATGTCCTGATTTGGTGACCTGAAAAAGTGTCATCACACAACGGTGGCGGGAACGTTCCTAACCCTCACACTACTGAAACACAGACAACAAAGAAATGACTCATGAAATAACACCAACGGTGAGCCTTCCTCCTAAGGCAGCCTACAGAGATGCAGCTCTTTCTCGGTGTGAGTACGTGTTACAGGCTATTAAACTCTTGCCCGCAGGCCTGCACTTTAGGGCCCGAGTCTTCCTTCACTTGGTGTCTCCAGTAAAACAAGTCCGTGATAGAAAAGGCCCTCGACTTCTCCTCCCTGTCTGTGGGACTGATGCACCGGAAGCTGGGTCCTCTCGGGTCCTCTTTCTCTACAAGGGGCACAAGAGTGGTTACCTCCCTGCACAGTGAACACGGCTGACTGCAAACATTCCGGTCAGAACTCAAACTCATCTGTCGATGCCTGTAAGTTCCTCAAAAATACAAAAAGACCCAAACAACGTCTGTGAAAACATGAGTCCCTTTGCTGGAGAGTTCAGCTCCTCCCTATCCTGGCATCTTCCAAATGCCCAAACTCTCAAACCAAGACCAGTGTTACAAGCCCTACCTGCCTCACAAAAACACCCAACACGGACGCTCCACTGATCTAGAACTCTGGGAACACCACACCCTTTTCCTCCAGAGGGCTGGAAAGCAACCATTAGAATAAGGTCTTCCCAAGAACCAACCACACCTTAAAGTTTGGAGGGCAGAGTGGGGCTACCCCCCCGCCCCCGTGAACAGACAATACACAGACAGCAAGAATCCCAAGGGCTCTCCCCACGCGTCATCCACGGCCACAGAGCCACTATCAATGGTCTGCGCAGGAATCTGAGTGGACAGGCACACAGGTCTCCTTCACCTTCCGCTACCACGCAGAGACAAGTCGACCCATAAGCTGAGCCCTTTGGTCTCTGAGGCTTTACCCATCCAGACACAAGCTGTTCTTGGGTACTGGTAGGTGGCCCAGACCTCTAATCCCAGCACTCGGGAGGCAGAGGCAGGTGGATCTCTGTGCGTTCAAGGCCAGCCTGGTCTACAAAGCAAGTTTCAGGACAGCCAGAGATATGCACAGAGAAACCCTGTCATGAAAACTCAAACAAGACTAAAACAACGCGCGCATGCGCGCGCACACACACACACACACAAAACAAAAAACAAAAAACTGACTTTCCAGCCAGGTGTGGCAGCCTGCGCCTGTAATTGCAACACTTGTTGGGAAAGAAGACAGAGTGGTCTGGAAGTTAAGAACCTATCCATAAACAAAACTACCACCACCAATGGCCTTCCTAGCCCTGTGAAAACAAACAAACAAACAAAAACACTGCTCAGGGAAACCCTAAACGCGGCAGGCCCAAGGAAAAGCAAACACTACTGCCAAGCACAGGGCAAGGTGAAACGTCTAATAGTTTACAGGATAAGCAGGGTGGTGGGAAGCACTTTAAAACACACACGCGCGTGCACACGCACGCACACACACCAGTACATTCACTTTAAAACACACACGCGCGTGCACACGCACGCACACACACCAGTACATTCACTTTAAAACACACGCGCGCGTGCACACGCACGCACACACACCAGTACATTCACTTTAAAACACACGCGCGTGCACACGCACGCACACACACCAGTACATTCACAAACTAATTACAGCAGAAACGTAAAAGGAATATTACATAACCATTAAAAATAAGGCCTCTGTGTGCGGGGAAGATAGCTGTCAGCTAAGTGCTCGCCAAGCAAGCCTGAGGACCTTAATCTGATCCCCAGAACCACACACTAAAGGCAGGTGTAGCCATGTGTTCTTTCAAAGGCAGGGGATGAGATGCAGACAGGAACTGACGCTCCTTATACCTGAGGGACGAGACATGAGCTCCATTTCTGATAGGCATCTGATAGGCGCACACACACGCACACGCGTGCACACACACATGCATGGTTCTTGATATGTTTCGGGAGAAATGTACCTTTATTCATGTACTTTCCAAAGCAGACAGATGTAGAGGAGTTGTGCTTTGACACGCACAGGACAAGCCGGGAAGTACGCGAGCAGATCAGTAACAATGTCAACCTCCGAAGACTGGGACGAGCAGGTAACTATTTCAGGGCTTCGGTGTGGCTGAGGAGCGGAGCATTTGGGGCCTCGCACACAGGAAGAGGCTTTGGACGGGGAGCCTGCCCCAGGGATGGGAGTGTACTGTTTACATTCCCTGTTAACTATCAGCTGTCCCTTCTAAATGTTTATTATTGTCTCCTAGAGACTACTGATACATTTTATATAATAATAAATAGTAATTAAATCATAATAAATAATGATAAAACAATAACTAAATGTTACTTCCTAAACGAACTATGTTCCCCGTAGTTAAACATCTCTCCATATAGTTCACTCAAATTACAGGCTTAGGTACAGGGGCTAATGGGGCTCAACTAAGGATTAGCACCCAGACAAACTGATCTTGTGACCGCACACTCCAGAGTGCTCCCCTGAGAACAAGCTGTGTCCCCAGCAGTCTGCTGAGATCACCTTTGCTGTGGGCAGCTATCTTCCCAAGCAAGGAGATCTGCCTGGGAAGTGAGCCTCCCCCCCATATCCTGGCTTCTGATATCCCCTCTTATCTGGTGTGGAAGGGGAACCCCTGCAGATAAGAAAGGTGTCTTCACTTATCGGTTTCCTTGGAGCTCCACACACCTACCTCTCTGCAGGTGCACAGAACTGGACCGTTCCACGGCACCAGAAGTTTCCACGCCCCAAGGAGTATTTCCCCAAGTACAGCTGTAGCCGGCCCAGCCTTGTCTTTTGCTGTTCCCTGTGGGACTGTCTGGAGGGAGATGTGTGCTAAGTAAATAACTACCGCCTAGCCGCATGAGCAGGGTGGGGGGGGACTGAACACCAGAAGGAGAAGCCAGCGTTTCAAAAGTCACTTTTATGTTATTTAAGAAAAAAATCGCAACATCGCTACAAGCCGCTCAACCCTCTGCATAGCTAATTCTGGATACCAGGAGAACCCCGACAGAACACATTTAAGGATATTCTCTGGGGAACCCAAACCACACAACTTCCTCCCACTTCCACACACTGTTTACTGTAGAAGGCACACAGGTGGCTCAAGCCGTGGAGCTAGAAGAAAGATCTAAGATAAGGAATATACAACTGCTTCAAAACATCGTCTGCTGGGCGGAGGAGGGGCGGGGGTCAGCTTCCTTGACCGACCCAGTCTAGGATGAGCAAAGCCATTCTGAAGGCAACCTCCTCCGTCACAAGGGAAAGCGATCCGTTCACGTCAGGTTTGCTCTCGGAAAGTTTAAGTTTCCATCCTCACGGCTATTAATCAGAAACCAAACACTATAGCAGCCGCAACCAAACATCCACGTTTAGGCAAAAGTAAAAAAAAAAAAAAAAGGCTACGTAGAAACGCCAGGCACCAGCATGACAATCCCTTCAACAGATCGTGTGAAAGGCTCGATTGTCTCCTCTGCAGAGATGCTGGTGGTTTCTGCAGCTTGCTTAAAAAATTATATGCCTTTATTGTACTAAAGGAATTCCACAGGGAAGCACAGCCTACTCAGAGACGGCCATCAACACAGGCACTTTTCACATCCTCCCTCCCAGAGCCGACCGTGGCACTTGACTCACAAACTGCTGTGAATTTAGCTAATGTTAAGACATCAGCTTTTCTGCCAGTTGCCTCACAGCGGAGGTTCTTTGACTTTGTCAAAGCACACTCCCTAGTTAAGAAAACCCAAGAGAGGCGCAGAGAATGCCAGCAGTCTGGGAGCCCTCAGCACCTGCCTTCTTTTCTCCCGGACGTAAGGAGGTAATGCACAGGAAAGTTTAATTCTACCAAGTGCTTTCTTTCCGAATCCCAGGTCGCTATCAAAACGTCCCTGGCTGGGTTTATTTCTGAAAAATGTTGCAACAACGTGTGACAAAATTTTAAACAATACCAAATTGTTTTATGCAGAGTTTCCTTCTGGAAACCTGTCTACCCACAAACATCAACATTTCTCTCCTCACCCAGGAAGAATGGAAGTGGGCTTTAGGTCAGCCTACAAGGGGAGGAGGGGAGAGGGGGTGAGAGAGAAGGAAAAGAGCTAGCCAGAGACAGGCGGAGCGAGTCAGAAAGTCAGAGCAAGCGTTGGCAGACTTGTTCGCGCACAGCCACAGTCCTGAGTGGGGCCCGCGTTCTTACCAGCACGGAGCTCTCCGCCTCCGCGTCTCCCTGGGCTGGATCCTTGTACTGCAGGGGGGACTCGATGACCAGCTCCTTCTTGTCATTTCTCCCACTGGTCCTGTACTTATCAGCCTGCATTCTCCACCCAGAACCGTGGTCAGAAAGCCTGCAGCAGGGACAGCTGAGAGTCCCCTGCTGCTTGAGGCACGGGCACACACTCCACTGGCCAGAGGACGGAAAGGAAGCCGGCTTCCCAGGCACGAAGGGTCAGCCTTACTGGCTGGATGTGCGGAGCCTGAGGGGTGGGAAGGCATGGCCGAGAAGGCCAGCCTCCAGGGGTGTTACTACAGCTTGGAAAATGGGAGGCTCCTGCTCGCTGGCCAAAGGAAAACAAACCCCAAACAGAACAATACACAGTGTGCTGCCTCTGTGATGAAAGACCAGCCTCACTGTGTCTGTCTGCTCCGCGTGGCGTGGGCCAAATCAACGTGAGTCCAAACAGCGCAGAGCCGAAAAGACTGCCCGTGGATCTCAGTGAGACTCCCTCGTCGTGGCTTCCACACTGAAGCTCCCAGCTAGGGAGCCTGACAGTCTAGAGCCGCAGTTTCAGAATGTTTTCATGTGTGCGGTAAGTCTAAGCACCTCAATACGTGGTGGCTGCTGATCAAAGCAGGACCAGACAACCACACAAGGGTATTCCAATCACTTCTCAAGGAAGGACAGACAGCAGCAGGCGAAATCGCAAGCATCTGCTGTTAAGAGTATGCCGAATAAATCAGCATTCCATGCAACACAAGCGTTCACCACGAACGTTTCCTTTGCACGCACCAACATGTGTGTGTACTAGGAGGTGTGCACCCAGCGCTAAGGGATGAAGAAGGTCAGAGTGGGCACGTGAAGCAGAAAGCCTCTTCTCTGGAGAGCAGGAAACAGATGGGAAGCCAAGACAAAAGCATCCTACAAAGACAGACACACAGGAAAGCCCAGGGAAACAGCTAGGTTACTTTCAGGGTCCTACTTGCTGCCCCTCCCCCAGTGTGCCTCCAGAAGTCTACTTTATTATTTCCTCATATTCACGGTGAAGTAACTTTTTTGAAAAAAGGTAAAACAGAAGCATTGGCGGGATTTGCTAAAACGGCGCAGGGATTGCATGCCTGGACCGTGGGATTAAGTATAGTGATGCACTTCCAGGATTAAATATACTGATTTATTTCCAGGCAGTGCTTCAAATGGGAGCACCTCCCGTTTGGTGCCTCTGTTTATTTCTCTGAAATCGGGAAGCATCTAGTAACCGATACAGATTTAGTAACAGTCTGTAAACAGGGAACCTAGCTCTAAAGCATCCACAGCCCCGAAGTACAGAACACTTGGGGAAAAACCGGCAGAAGAAACGCCGGTATCATCCCCACCCCCTCCCCACACCCCACCCCACTCTCCAGGCACAGCGACTGAGGCTGGCAGTGGGAACTAAGGGGCTAACCAGTGCCCATTCCGCCCCCCTTCTCCCCGCTAGCACCTGTCACTGTCATTTAAACACCAGAAATCCTTTTGAGTATGGGCATTAATGGTTCAATAAATAAACTACATTTAAAAATTAGTTAACTCGCTGTGTGTGGCTGCTCACACCCATAATTCCACTCAGAAATTCTGAGGCATGAACTCAGGAACCTGAGGTAGGAGGACTGCCTCCTGTTCAAGGCTAGCCTGGAATAAAAAGTGAGCTCCTATGTCAAGAGAGAAACAAAACCTGGCTTTTTTAATAAACTCGTTTTTAAAGAGTTGGGAACATAGCCCGGATGGTGGAATGTTTGCCTGACAGGCACAGCTTTGGGCTCCATCCTCAGCATCACACTAACCCAGAGTCGAGATGCACGCCCTGGGTTCCGTCCACAGCATCACACTAACCCAGAGTCGAGATGCACGCCCTGGGTTCCGTCCTCAGCATCACACTAACCCAGAGTCGAGGCGCATGCCCTGGGCTCCGTCCTCAGCATCACACTAACCCAGAGTCGAGATGCATGCCCTGGGCTCTGTCCTCAGCATCACACTAACTAACCCAGAGTTGAGGCAAAATCCCGGGCTCCGTCCTCAGCATCACACTAAACCAGAGTCGAGGCAAAATCCCGGGCTCCATCCTCAGCATCACACTAACCCAGAGTCGAGGCAAAGCCCTGGGCTCCGTCCTCAGCACCACACTAACCCAGAGCTGAGGCACAGCCCTGGGCTCCGTCCTCAGCACCACACTAACCCAGAGTTGAGATACATGCTCTGGGCTCCGTCCCCAGTACCACACTAACCCAGAGTTGAGGGGCATGCCCTGGAATCACAACACTATGGGGGCAGAGGTTGAAGGATCAGAGTTTCAAGGCCATTCCCTTCCTAAAATACATATGAAGTTCAAGCCCCATGTGACCCCCCAAAAGGAATAAACTGGACAGTGGTGGCGCACGCCTTTAATCCCAGCACTCGGGGAGGCAGAGGCAGGTGGATCTCTGTGAGTTTGAGGCCAGCCTGGTCTACAAGAGCTAGTTCCAGTACAGGCTTCAAAGCTACAGAGATAAACCCTGTCTTGAAAACAAAAACAAAAACAAAGAAATAGAAAAAGAAAGACGAAAAGAGAGGAGGAAGAAAGTGAGGAAGGGAGGGAAGGAAAACTATCCAAGACTTAGAAATTGGGTAGGTTGTAGGGTAATCTTTCAAAATTCAGGTTTTCTCATCAAAGCTGCATTCCAAAATAGTCTGACCCATGAATTTGAAAAATCGTTGTAAGGTTACAAGAGGATTCAAAAGGGAAAGAGGTTCAGTTACAGTCACTAAAAGAACCACCAAATCGAAATTTAGAAGTATCCTAGGCATGAGAAACTAGACAAATGATGTCAGCGCTTGAATCAGATACTGGCAGGAGCAACAGCTCAAAACCCTTTCTACGTGGCTCACAGAACAGGCCACTCCCTCCTCAGACTTCCACCGCCCCAGAATCCCTGTCCTCACAGAGCCAAACCACAGCAGCATCTGGTAGTGGTGCGGAGGTGTCAAAGCCTTACTCAAGAAGCACCATGTACTGTATCCTGGCCTGCGTACGCTCCACGGGCTTGTCTACTTCACGACTCTATATAACTTAGCCCTGCTTCTTACACCGGCAAACTGACGTGGAGTTTAAATGTACGCAGAGTCCACCTGGCAAACAAGGGTGAGGATCCACTGTGCGCCCTCCACCGAGACACCGTGCTGAACTGACTTGTTCTAACAACTGCTGAGAAGATGTCAGCCAGCAACAACCGATAATGTCAACGTTTGTGTGCGACCTGTTGGGGGGGGGGGGGGGGGCTCAGTGAAGTAGTAAACAGTCTGTGTGCCGGCACATTGAGGATCACGCAGTGTAAGTCCTGCTGTTATTCCCGCGCTAAAGTAAGAAACTCTAGTCTTAAATTCAGGACTCTGGCTTTATGGCCTAAAAGAGCAGCTCCACCAACTGCACTGGAGCAATGCTTTGCAACGATCTCCAGAAACTGAAAATTAAATCCTGTCGTGGCTGCGGAGTTTGGGGCTGAGCCTCTGCAGTCTCAGCTCCCTCAGGCTAAGGTCAAAGCTAGCCTGCGCTACATTTCAAGACCGAAAAGGGAGGGCTATGGAGAAGTTCAGCAAGCATGAACACGTGAGTTTGGATCTCCGTAGAAAAGCCTGGCGTGGCAGTGTGGACGTCCGCAAGACAGCTGCTGGCGAGGGGAAGGGATAAGCGGCTTTGGGAGCTAATTTGTTAGCCGGTAATGGGTGACTGCAGGTTCAGCGAGAGATCCAATCTCAGAGAATAAGGTGAAAAGTAATCAAAGATTCCAGACAGCAATCTCTGGCCTACACATGTAAGACACACGCATCTGAGTGCAAACACACACACACACATCTATGTGAGCATATACCTCTCACTGTCTCTACACACACACACACACACACACAATGTGAGCACATACCTCTCACTGTCTCTACCTACACACACACACACACACACAAGCACAGGCGCACGCACATGCACACACAGCGTTCTTTTTGCTGACCCCAACAGTCGTTTTCAGATACTTGTTTGGAACACCACATGTTCGTGCCATTAGTCAGGCATTTTCCTAAGGACTTTGTGTACTTTCTTCAAAAGCTTTAGCAATGACTTTCTATGTGCTCTATTTAATTGGCTCTGAATTCCTAGGCAGCCAGGACAGAAAGGCAAACACGATGAGTTTCCATAAGGTAAAACACGCCAGGTTCTGAAGGAATCTTGTGCAAGTTGCTCAGGCAAAGGTTTATGCAAAAAGGGCTGGTGCGTGTTCGCCAAGGTTCTCCACTATCTACAGGAAATGCCCTGCACGCGCCTATAATCCCAGCACTCAGGAGGCAGAGCCAGGCGGATCTCTGTGAGTTCGAAGCCAGCCTCGTCTACAGAGTGAGTTCCAGGACAGCCAAAGCTGTTACACAGAGAAACCCAGAAAACAACAAAAAGGAATTCGCATGCCAGACCATCCCGACTCTCTATTTACAATCCAGACCAAGTAAAGCCGTCACCTGTCTGTCCCAAGTTCGCCGACTCCTTCAAGGGGCCCAGCTCAAGAAAATCTCTGGGTATGAGACCTCCCCGTCGGGTGACTCAGGTGACTGGAAATGTCACCTCTCAGGATGCTTCAGACCTATGGCCACCGAGGGATCCCAAGGCTCCGAAGAGGATGTGGTTTCTCCACGCCTCAGGACAAGAGGACACCTCATGACAGAGCAGCACCCACAGGAAATGCCATTTCAGAGGACAGGAAGCAGGTGGCCATGCTTTCCTCTACTATCTTCTAAAAGGAGGTGGATGTCAGGCCTGTGGATCCAAACGACACCAACATCACTAAGCCCCTGGACCCGCTGGCCTCAACGGGTTCACACACCCATAAGAGGACACCTAGGACCGTGCGTTGGGGATACACCGTGAGAGTAGCACAGCCGACCGACCGCAGTAACTCAGGACCCAGTGTGCGCTTCCACAGACAGGGCTTCAGTGCTCAAATGTCAGCATGCACTCATGCCTACCTGCTGGGTACGCAAAACCACAAAAGCTTACAGGGAAACTGGAGGCAGTTCCTAGGAAGGCTAACTTTAGACCTCTGCCTTGCCTTCTCTTCCTCCCAGGAGAATGCCCACCACACTCCAGGAGGCCACAGCCCCCCCCCCCATGCTCAAACCTCTCAAAGCCTCCTTCCCCAGGAAGCCTACTTGATCCTCCAACCAGGATGGGTTGGCTCCTCCTCTTGAGGGTCCACCTTTGGATCCCCAGCCTGACGTGCCTGGTGCCTGCGATGCCTGTGCTCCCTGATCTCAGGGCTGAGGCACACCTACACAGGCTGAAGGCAGGACTGACTCACCTTAAGAAGGAGTGCGTTCACGTGTGCGGCTGGTGTTAGGACACTGGTTACCGTTACCCCACAGTGGAAAGAAGTATTTATTAAAGATGGCACTGTCGTTTGTTAAACATAGAATTCAGCTAAGAAAATGTCTCTCCACAAGGCTTACTAGATGTTTTGTGAGATATTTCCAAATACTGCAACTAGACTCTTTTAAGAGCACTAACAATAGGGTTGGCAAGATGGCTCAGTAGGTAAAATCACATGCGACCAGACTTGGGGGCCTGAGTTTGATAACCAGGACTCATAAGTACAAATAATTTGATATTTTTTTAAACAAAGCATAAAGAACATAGCAGGGCAGCTCACATCTCTAATCCCAGCACTTGGGAGGCTGAGGCAGAGGATCACCATGAGTTTGGGGCCAGCCTGGGCTAGAGGCCAGCCTGGGCTAGGGAGTAAGACTGTCTTTAAAAATAAATGAACAAACTTGGTTTTGGCCATGAGTCTATGTAAATTTTGAAACTGTACTTGCTGTTGCTAATAACCATACGAGAAATAACCACACAGGGAATAAATACGCATGATCTCAGTCTAAAGGCTTTTAAACTCTTTGTCAAGGCTTCCTGGCACACCAAAAGTATATTTAAGTCACAAAAATTAGCTTTAAGGGCAAAAGAAAACACACAGATGCGTGTAAGCGTCTCTAATAACATGACCATTCCTCTCTCTCTAGTTAAGGTAGACAATGATAAAAAGTAGAAACTACCAGAACCACAAAGGGAGCCAGCGGATAGTTTTCCCATAGTATTGTTGACCCTGTTGGGCTTGCTGGCCAAAGGAAAGGAAAGGTATCAGGAAATGACCTGCACTCCTGAGAACAACCAGAACATGATAGGAGCAGCCACAGGGAGAAAGGGGCAGTGGGATGGAGAGGGAAATGGGAGGGTCCCTTTGGGAAAGGACAGAGTTGACAGAGACTGGCAGCCATGTGGGAGGAGCAGGGCCCCTTAGAGAAGCTCGATTTACATATTCGCCTCACTAGGTATACTAGGTATTCTCTTGTTTCTTAGCAGGGGACCCAGGACCTAAGGAGCCCCCCAAAATGACAGAGCTGTGTGTGCCCCTGAGTTCTCCAAGGTGAGGCCTCCAGAGCTTACTAATCCAGTTCTCAGAGGAACATTGAGGAGAAGCGGCCCATCACCCACCACTGAAGGAAACCCACAAATCTCATCACACTGACGTGCCCAGGTTCCCGAGGTGGGGATAACAGCAATTTCCAGTCACTAGACGGCACTCAGGACGCCACCAGGAATACAGGTCAGGAAGTGGGTAACAAGAGACCTCATGACCAATACATACAGCTTTGAAGTAGGGCAAATACCCGATCAACAGTTTCCCAAGAACAGCTGAAGCTATTGAGAAAATGCTTACGGTATCACACACAGGCAAGAGTTTAAAAACGCAAACTGCGGACGTTGGTTCTCTTCAGCGTGTGGAACCATTTGTATTCTTTCCCCTCTGAAATCATCCACATTTTGTACGTTTTCTTCAGACACACAGTTTACTTCTGCAGAAACAAATGAACGAGAGCAGGCGAGAAGGCTCACGGCGCCTGCTGCCAAGCCTGACAAACTCGGGACCCGCACAGCTGGAGGAGCAAAGCAGCCTCCACGCCTGTCCTCTGACCTCCACATGTACACCCTCCACATGTGTGCCCGCGCACACAGATACACACACAAAGTAAGTGTGACAAAAATGTTTCTTAAAGGGATAAATGAACGAACAGGGTTATGAGAAAATAAATGGACTTAGCACACTATTAAGCAGGCCACACAATCTCAGAAGTAAAAACAAAACGAAAATGCACATTCTCTCTCCTATGCAGAATCCAGCAAATGGCATCCACAGAGGTGCAAATGGGAACACATGGGAGCAATGCAACGGGAATAAAAGAGACAAAGCTAAACACACAGGCAGGAGGCTGGACGGAACTCAGGTAGCAGACGTACATTATGGGAGGTTATAAAGTTAATAGTAATTTTAGTTCTGAGTCTATCATGGGGGGGGCGGTTTCTGGTGGTGACTAAGAGCTTAAAATACTGCAAGTGTGCAATTGAATGCGCTGCTCCATGGCTCCCTTTCCAAACGCCTATTCCAACTGCATGAAGTTCACTGAGGTCTACAGACTTTGGGTGGGTTCATTTTGGTGTATAACATTTTTATTTATTTTCAAATTTATCTAAAATAAAGTTTACCTTTAAAACAGCCTTTTCTGTGCTCCCCAACCCAATGCATATTGATTAAACTCCTCTGCTCTTCGTGGCCCTTGTCTCTTGAATTGGCTACTGAGATAGGTGGCCGGGCCTACCCTGTCGGTGTTCCTAGAGTCACGGCTTTGGGCCGCAACTCCAGCTACACTGTTGGCAAGAAGGCTGGAGGGGAAGATGGATGCTTTTCTTTATCCAAGTCTCAAGGATGCTACATTGCCAGGCAGGGAGGGAGGGGCAGGCAATGAGGGAAGAAACTGATCCGCAGAGTGATCATGACCTGTCGGCAGCCTATTCAGCGACATTTTACCTGCGACATTCTCCTCCTTGTTCCTTTATCTCCCCCACATCTGGCATTCTCTGTTCTACTTCCTGTTGAGCCTTGACAAGCCTTTCCTTCGGAAGCATCAGAGCATAAGGATTCTGACCTGCTGTTTCCCTGCTCTCTCAAGTCCTAAAGCAGGGAAGACGATGCTGAGAAACACTCACGAAAGGAGCTTGCTGGAGACTCACGACCGCCCCAGACGGCAAACATAACCATGAGTTTTACCAACTGATGAGGGGGGGGGGTGCGGTGACGACAACTCCAACAGCAATGTCAGTCATCCATCTCAGGGATGGAAATTTACACAGCCAAGGAAAGCACGGCGTGCCTGGGATTTCTCTCAGGAAACCCAACTCCAGGTGGGGGTTACTGACACTCGGCCTCAGCCATGTTTGGAGTCCTGTCACCTCTCCTTGGCTGCTTTTCAGCACATTAGCGCCTAACCCAGCTCTACCAACACAGTGGACGACACCTCACCTAAACAGTTCTCACAGGGTGAATGAGGCACCCTCACGTGGTAAGGCTTGCGCAAACCCCAACCTCAAAGCAAGAGCTGGAATTTTCTCTTTCCTCTGTTCACCACACACACGGACAGACATTCAAGGCCAAGGAGTGCATTCTTGGTGAGAAAAACAAACAAAATACAATTATCTAGCTTTTGTTGGTGTGAACTTGTTGATAGGAATCTGGCACTCACTGTTTTTCTTTAAGTTAAAATGTATCTTTTAAGTATCACTGTAAGATAAACTTCATTCCTCTTCTCTCACGGCCTTCCAAATCAAAGAGAAGTTCAAAATGGCTCCACCTAAGGTTACTGGTTTGCAAAAATCTCTATTTGTACCTGTTAAATTGACTTAAAGTATCTCCATGGGGTTTCCAAGGAACAAAGCCAGCTAGACCATCATAATACCTCTGACACTATTTATGTAATAACATTGTTTACATTTGATATGTAATGACATTGTTTACAGGTGAAGATCGTTGTCTTCATATATTGCACAGTTGTTTATTCTCTTAGTCTTCAAGTTAGATAGGTATTGAGAATTATATGTTTGTCATATTTATTTTTAGGTTAATCAGGTCTTTTAGATACATAGAGATTATATTTAGTATAGATAGTATAATCTTCAGCCTCTTTGAAGAGCTGTAGAAAATGGCCTTTAATCTAACCTAGAATTCTGTGCCAACGAGACACAATTACTCAGCTGTGACCATAGGGACACAGCGAATGGTAGGTCACATAGCTCTAATTATTCCCAGGAGGCACAAATGACAGAGAGGAGCACAGGCCTCCAGTCAAACGCTGAGACACCTTCTGAAAAAAGGCAAAGGGAAAGTCCACCTCGAGGAAATTATGCAAATACATTGCGGCATTTTCCTGGGCTCTTCCAGCTCAAATCAGCTGGTGCTTAAGACAATGAGTGTGTACAGTAATACCTGCTTCCAAACAATGACTGGGAAGTCCCCCACTTAAAGCCCTGCGGGCCACATCCCTTCCTTAAGATAGCATCTCCAGCAGTCAGGATGACAGCTCCCTTGTCCAGCTGCTAAGTGAGGGCCAGTGGTGTCTACCCCCACTGCCTGTCCACATGAATGGGTGAGACGGCCAAGGCCGACAGAACACAGCCAGTGTTGGGGGGCTCACTCATCCCGGGCAGTCACTGGACCCCACCCCACTGCCATAGGAAAGATTAGTAAATCAAATGACTTTCTTCCTGGTGACAAATGACGGTACCAGAGCTGAAATGGAAACACATTCAATAAGGAGGATGATATGAAGAGGTGGTCCAAGCTTCCTTCCTCCTGGCTGGCCATCAAAACATGAGCCACACTACGCAGATGACGGCTCTGACCACAGCGAGGATGGAGCTACAATCCACTTTATCAGCCCTTCTCAGCCTGACGGTACTTCGGTAACACGTACACTCAATGTTGAAATTTCTGCCCGGTGTGGAGGTGCACGCCTTCAGTCCCAGGCAGATCTCTTTGAGGTTGAAGCCCGCAGAATCTATATAGCAAGTTCCAGGCCAGCCAGGGCTACAGAGTGGGATCCCTGCTTCAAAAGAATTTTAAAGCCGGGCGGTGGTGGCGCACGCCTTTAATCCCAGCACTCGGGAGGCAGAGGCAGGCGGATCTATGTGAGTTCGAGGCCAGCCTGGTCTACAAGAGCTAGTTCCAGGACAGGAACCAAAAGCTACAGAGAAACCCTGTTTCGAAAAATAAAAAAAAAAAAAAAAATTTTAAAAATAAATACTTCCGGGCTGGAGAGATGGCTCAGTGGTTAAGAGCATTGCCTGCTCTTCCAAAGGTCCTGAGTTCAATTCCCAGCAACCACATGGTGGCTCACAACCATCTGTAATGGGGTCTGGTGCCCTCTTCTGGCCTTCAGGCATACACGCAGAAAGAATATTGTATACATAAAAATAAATAAATATTTTTAAAAAAAACTTCCTTAAAGATTAGATTTTTAAATGTTTTTCCACAAACACATAAAATGATAAAAGCATGAGACGATGGATATGCTAATTGAGTGTTTGATTTAATCAGCCCACGGTATAAATGCGTATCAAAACGTCCCACTGTGCCCTATAAATATACAGTTATTGCCGACTGAGATCATTTCTCCTTTTAAAATTATTTTACTTTTTAACGATGTGTGCGTGGTTGTGCCTGCGTATATATGTGAGCACGAACACAGATGCTCTCAGAAGCTTAGGAGAGGGCGTAAGAGGCTCTAGAGCTGGACACCAGCAGCTGTGGCCACCTGATGTGGGTGCTGGGGAGCAAACCTGTCTCCGGTCCAAGTATAAAAGCTCTTAACCACTGAGCCACCTCTCTGTCCCCAAAATAATCTTTTTATTTTAAGCTTTAATCCTGTTTTATTTGTGTGCATGGTGTTTCGTGGGAGCAGGCACGCGCACGCAGAGCAGGTGTGGGGGTGGAGGACCATTTCTGGGTTGACTCTCTGCTTCTGCCATGCGTCCCAGGGACTGAACTCGGGTCGTCATGCCTTCCCATCAAGAGCCTTTACCTAAGGAGCCACACTTTGCTGTTCCTAGAACAAAACAAAATAAAATAAAATAAAAAGAAGCTATCCATGCGACACAACAGACTTCATCTTTCCCTCTCACACAAGGAGAAGCAGACTCTGAGAGTGGGAGTCTGGTGGACGAGTGTGATGATCAATCAACCCGGGCAAACCTCAGTCCTCAGGAATCCCCCACAAAGGGAGGCCGGGCCTCAAGCCTCTGCCTGCTCAGATGCAGCTAAACACAAAACAAAGGAGGCTTCCAACCCCGCCTAATGCACAGCTCTCCGAACACACTTTTCTATGTACGGTTTGCCAAGACCTCAATGGGGAAGTGGAGACATATTGTTTTTATTATTGTAATTGTGGCAGGGATAAGCAAGGAAAACAAAAAAGCCATTTACCCAGTCTCCAGGGACTTGAGGGACGTTTTTACTGAACCGAGTCCACCTTGGCCCTTCAGCGTGACAGCAAACGCTATTGTATGCAGAGTCTGGGTATGCTTTTAATTAAATAGCTTATCCTAAATTCACACTGTGCCATGGCTTTGAGCTAGGTTCCACCGTTAATCCGAGACATAGTGATTAAGCTTTATTTTCTTTCTTCGAGACATAATTTTGCCTCCCTTTTGCTCACATAAGCATCTTAGGGGAGGCACAATGAATATGGGAAACTTTTCTATGTCTGAAAATAAAAGGTCTAAAGAAATGGAATAAAAGTCAACACTCATAATGATTATATTTGAAATGTAGAACAAATGGCTTTCTCTCCTTCCCTTTAGCCTGATTTTTAAATTTTCCTTAATAGTCATGAATTACTTTAAATTAAATACTTCTTTAAAATTTCAAAGTCATTTGGGAAATAATTCAAATGAATGCCTGTGGAGGTGGCCAATGCTTAAATGCAACTTCTTCCAGGGCTGCTGCCAGAGGGGGTGACTTCAGTCGCCAAATTCACAAGAGCACTGGTGGGGGGGGGCTCAGAAATGAAAACAGTAATACTTAAATTAAATGCTTGAGCAAAAAAAAAAAAAAGGAAATTGAAATTTTTCTCCTAAAACCTGTTATATACAAATCAAAACCGTTTCCTTTGCCTCAGGACCAGCATGACTTCCTAGGCAGGCACCAGGACGCAGGCACCGCCTAGGCCTCCAGAGACCCGGCCACGCGGCTCTCACTTTATGAACAAAAGCCTCATTAGTCCCAGGAGAGGAGGTGCATCAGGAACCCTTACAGGACAACTTCTCTAACAGACCTTGATCTTGGATCTTCTTATCCCTTGACCTTGACAAAATCAATTGACTTCTAAAGCTCCGAGTGACCAGAATTTAAAATCTCAAGCTCAACACCCACGCTTCTCTGTCAGACGGTAAGTAGCACTCTTGGGACCATTTGAGCAGGAAAGCCAACCCACTCCATGGGAACCCTCGTGTCCTGGTTCTGATGTAGATGGACCTCCTGAAGGCTGTAAACAGGGAACAGAGTGGAGGAAAGAGGACCTGAGAAGCAGGGCAGAGCCATTCCTGCCGACTTCTCCAATGAAGGAAGCAGGAAACAGAACAAACTGGGATGTGTTCTCAGAGAGGAAGGGCAGCTTCAGAGGTGACACGGCCCATGGACCTGGATCTCCTGGCTTCTCTGCCCTGAACTTTAGCACAAAGGCAGAAGTCCTGGCTGCCTCCTGAAGTCCGCCTCTGCCTCAGGAAATGCTATCTATCACTTTGGAATGCTCTCCCACCACCTCGACCTGTTGGGTGCCTGCTCACCTCCTAAGCTACAGCCCAAAGGTCCCTCCCTTTCATAAGGTCCCAGAACACTCAGTCCTGAAGAATGTCTTTCTGGTCCAGATAAATGGAGGTGAAGCCAGAGCCCTGTCTTACAGCAGCTGCCAAACCTGGTTGTCCACTGAGTTGGGAAGTTTAAAATAACAACAACAATAACAATAAATACTAAAGCTATTATTGTGGTTCCATTATCCCAGGGTCCTGCCTGGACCTTCTGAATTGCTATCTTGAACCGAAAGCCAGGAGTCTGCATTCCTTCCCGGCTCCCCGGGTGACGGTGTGCTACAGGCAGATGCTCATCTATATCCTATTGGCTTTGCTTTAATAACTCGATGTGCATGAAGAGCAGACATCCATGGTGGAAATCTGAAAGCAGGAAATCACGAGTGAGTACCCAGAAATACCTGTGCACAGGTATAACACAAGGGACTGTATTTAGCAAAAAGTAGGGGATGAACCAGAAGGGAGAGCAGAGCCAGGGATGGAAGACGCACGGAGCTTTACTGAAAATCTGCACAGTTCCGTGATTGATCATTTCCTATCTAGTCAACTTTTGGGGAGGCTCTGTCTCTCCCTGACCCCCCAAGGGCCAAACCTTCAAGGGCCTTCCAGAACACGACGAGGGGCACACATCTCTCAAACGCTTCTAATGTTGTGTCAGGCACGGAACCCTTGCTAACAGTACCCTCTCCCAATAGGACATAGAATGAAGCCAAGTTGAACCTGTGGTTCCCTCTCTACGGTCCTATTGATTGTTGTAGGCTGACTTACAACCTTCCACTCAAGTATCAAACCTGTGACCAGTGCTAACTCAGCAATGACGTGATTTGGTTAGAGAAGAGCAGAGTGAAATTCTGGGGGTTTCCTCTCACCTAAGAGGGATAAAATGTGAAGTCGCATCGTCTATCCATGTCCTCTACAGTCCATTGTAATTTTCTTGGGGAGACAGAGACAGAGAAGAGGGGGAGAAGGAGAGCGAGAGCGCAAGAGCGAGAGCGAGAGCGAGGGGGGGGGAATGAATGAGAATGTTACTATCTAACACAAACTGAATGTTACAATGTTTCAAAAGAAACCTGTTCCTCAGACTCACACCTATAGCTGCCCCCTTCCTGAGCTTCTCAATTCCCTGGTATAAACCTTATCAGAATGATGGTAAAGTACGGAATTTCAAACAAGTTTTGTTTGTAGCATCTCCATTGTGGCTTCTTGCTGTCTGGTGACTGTCAACTTGACACACTCTAGAGTCACCTGAGCATAAGGATCATCTTCCATGGTAACAGACCTAGAAGGGCCCAGCCCAGGGCAGCTGGCACTATGCCTAGCCAGGTAGGTGGTCCTAGCTTGTGTAAGGAAGTTAACTGAGCAGGTCAGAGCAGTTAACAAGCCAACAGCAGCAAGGGTCCTTCGTGATTTCTACTTCAATCTCTTGTGTGAATCCCTGCTCTGACTTCCCTCAGTGACCAGCTGTGACCTGGAAAGGCAGACCAAAATCCTTCCTTCCCAGGTTCGTTCAGAGCCTTACAGAACACAGAAAACGGTGGTAGTGGCGGTGGCGGTGGCGGTGGCGGAGGCAGTCATGGTGGTGGTGGAGGTGGAGGTGGTGGTGGTGGTGGTGGTGGCGGCGGCTGCGGTTTTATTATTTATTGAGACAAGGTTTTACTCTGTAGCCCTGGCTGGCCTGGAAGCTACTGTGGCCTTGACTACAGGAAGAACTATCCTTGCCTCTGGTGAGCTGTGGGCCCAGCTCTACATTGTATTTACTCAGAGCAAGGTCTCAATGATATATAACTTTAAACTGGTAATCCTCCTGTCTCTAATCCCAGGTGCTAGGATTGTATGTGTGAACGCCCCATAGAGACTGCATTTTAAACTATAGCTATGTTAAATAGCACCGTCACCAACATCTCGTTTTGAGATAACTGCAGTATACACTATCTTAAACGCCATTAACACAGCGCAAGACACAGAGGTCCAGGCTTACTAATTCATCAACAGCTGAGTTAGAGCAACCCCAACCATCGCCAGTGTCGGCTCTCCAGACATGATGTGTCACCTCCCAGTCATGATTTACCTCAGGGGCACGCAGCGCAGACTGAAGACACCAGAGCACTGATAAAGGCGGCTTCTCCGCAACTCAGGGACAAACATTAAGGCCAGAGTTGACTGGGCCTGCTTTATCCTTCTACTACGCACTGGCTTGGCCAGACTCTGGGTGTCGAGGTACATTCCATCAGAGAACACTTAAGAAAAGAACCAAAATGTTCCTCTCCATTTACCCAGTGATCCATTCATGTATGAAGGTCCTTGCTGCTCAAATACTCTGAACATGTATGTGCGTGCACGCGTGCATGCGTGCTATGTGTGTGTGTGTGGGGGGGGACATGTATGTGTAAGTGTGGAGAGCAGAAGACAACCTCAGCTGTCATTCCTCAGGTGCCAAACACCTTGTTTTCGAGGCAGGGCCTCTCATTGGCCGGAAACTCACCAAGTAGGCTAGACTGGCTGATCAGAGAGCCCCAGTCGCTCTTGCCTCTGCCTCCCCAGTCCTGGGATTATAAGTGTATGTTACCACACCCAGTTATTTTTTTTCTAACATGTTGTAAGGTGTCAACTCATGGACTTTACTGACTGGGCCATCTCCTCACCTCCTCTATAAGCAATCTTAACCACAGAGTACTATATAAAAATGGGACATTCCAGGAGCACACAACCACCTGCAGGACGAGTGTAAAATGGTCTAAAAAGAATGTAGACAAGCAACTTCATTATCCACCATGGCAGGGAATGGGCTAGGCCTGCCCCGTCCGGCTTGCTTGCTACTGGCCGCATGGCTACTCAAACAGAGAGATGTTTACAAACTAAGTTTCAAAGACTATGCAAGGAAAAAACAACAGAAAATATCTTACTAGCGGGATACACATGACTGAGAATTAAAGCTAGGGTCCTCTACATATTAGACAAAAACTGCACCATTAAGCTATATCCTAACCTTTTTTACCTTTTCAAGCAGGGTCTCTAGTTCCCAGGCTTAAATTTGCTCTGGAATCCAAGGCAGACCTTCAGCTCAGATCCTTAGCCTCCAGAGGACGAGCCTGGGTCATAAAAACTAGCATATCGCTAATTTTCTTAATGATTAGAGCTCAAAAGGATTTTCAATTTACTAGGTTTAATGAAGTATATTACTAAAATCAATGTCATCTGCTCCTTTTCCTGTTTCTAATACAACTACCAAAATATATAACTATATATGTAAACAAATATATTTACGATTATATGTGCTACCATACAGTGAAACTTACATATATAAAATATTATGGTTTGGGGGTTTAGCTAGAGAGAGGATACATATTCTATCTTATTGATAGGATATATATATCAATATATTGATATATCTAATATATTGATCCTATATTGATCTCTGTATTATTTTTCAAAAAACTGATAAAATAAAAAGACTTTATTATTGGGCAATGCTATATTAGATGGTCTCTAATCCTGTCATTTTTTTTCCTAGGCAGAACACACACACACACACACACTTTCCAATCTCCTCGGCACTTAAGAGATTGAAGTTCTTTTAGACAAGAGCAAAAGGAAACGTGAAAAGGCCATGGTGGGGCTAAGTCTAAGCACAGTTCTAAAACACACTGCTTTCTAAAACACGCTCTTCCTCAGCCTGTGGGTTTGCTAGAGGCAGCGACTCTGGAGGTGGCCTCCAAGGAGGCCCCAGCAACAAGCAGCCACAAGATGGGAAGCAGCTAGGTTTCTGAGCCGTCACACCCAAGACCACCCAACGTACACCCGCCGGATCCGGCAGGGCAGAGTTCCCGCAGCTCGTCACAGCAGCCAGCATCCCTTGACTAATTACCCCACTATGAGACAGGGTCACAATAGGCAGGATGACTGACTAGCTGTGGCAGGGAGCTGTCGGGAGATGTTTCGGAGATGAAGTGTCACTGCAATGGTATCTGCAAGTGGTGCTTCCTGACTCCACAGTGCTGGTATCACCAAGAAAGCTTGTCAAAACACGGACTGCTGGGCCTCTTCTAATCCTCTCTAGGGTGATCCAGCCATGGAGGTCTGTGTAGGAGGCTTGGCCCACCAAGTGCACCTAGACTCCCCCCATCCCCACCCAGAGCCTCCTGTGAGCCAAGCTGCCAAGGCTTCCCCAGTCCAGGGGAGCCGATTCACCATTGTGGAATGCCATTGAGAATCTGCTCTAATGAGCTCTCAAGTGAAGCTGCTGCTGGCCCTTTAAGGCTTCAAGTGTCTTAGAGCACAGTTAGGGAGCCAGATCTTTAGGCTTAGACAGGATTCTGTAAAGCCGTAGAAGAGAATAAAAAGTCCCGGAGGAGAAAGAAACTACAATCCCACCAGACTCTGACGCTGGAGAGGCTGGTGTAGTGAGACTCTGGGGAAGGGATACCCAGGTGTGGAAAGGGGCAGAGTGGGGAGGTATCTGCAGAGAAGAGAAAATGGAGTCAGATCCCTGGGAGCTGCAGGTACGGGCAGTTGTTTGCCACCCAACATGGAGAGTGAAGTCTGGTTCTCTGCAAGAGCAGCAAACACCCAAGCACTGAACCATCCCCTCAGCCCCATTGAGGGCTTTAAAGCAGAGCCCCCACTCCACAGTGAAGACCTTCCCACGACCCTCACGATTCCCAGGAACACAGCAGTGGTACAGTACAAAGCCTTGATGGTTACGGCCCAGGTCCAGGCCAATTCCCAGCAACCACATGGTGGCTCACAACCATCTGTAATGAGATCTGGCGCCCTCTTCTGGCCTGCAGGCATACATGCAGACAGAACACTGTATACATAATAAATAAATAAAATCTAAACAAAATAAAACTCTAAGATCACAGTGAACCATGTCCCACAGAATCACGGCTCCATTTCTGACCATCCCACCCTACCACAGAAGCATCTGTATCTACTGGCGACATAAATACCCTGTGACAGGATTGCTGGGTGCAGAACGCACAAACAGGCCTGCCCTTAGTGCTGGGCCTGATGGACCTGGGGGAAGACACAAAATGTTTTTGTGTCTCCAAGTAGCACTTTGAGGGTCTGAGAAAAACGTCCCCTTTGAATAGAGTCCACTTATGATTAGTTAGAGAAAGTGATTAAAGATGCCTTTAAAGGTTTATTTAATTTTTTCCTCACTATAATTAGAATTATATAGCTAATACATAGAATGTCCTTGTTTTGGGTAGCAAAGAATGAGAGGTTTCAGCACAAAAAGAATAAAAAAATATTATGCAACACATTCAAAAATACACCTTCAGGGCCAACAAGATGGTTTGGTGGGTAAAGGCACTTGCTGCTAAGCAAGACACTTGAGCTCAGCCCCTGAAGCCCCAAGATAGAACGAAACTGACTGCCTCAATCTGTCTTTTGACTTCCACACGGGTGTAATGATAATAACATACCCACTCACACACATCCACACATGTGTAATAAATGTTGTAATGTGTGTGTGTGTGTGTGCACTTCCATATTATCGATCCAAAGCGAACTTCATTTAGTATTCTATATCCATACACAACCTTTTCTTGAGTTTCAAGTGGTTTCATGTGTATTTGGAATCTGACAACAGGGCCTTGTCATTGGCTTCTAACAATTTTTCTGGCCAAGCAGAAACAGTAATATCCAAAAAAAAATCAAAACCATAACCGCTGCTACATATGCATGTAGAAAGACTATTAAAACAAACACACACGCACACACTAACTACTGGAACTGGCAATGTCAGGATGTTTTAACATGTGAGGTTAAATTAAGATGCTTGCACTCACTGTATCTTTCTTAGCTTCCCTGCTTGTGCAAAGACCAAAAGCTTTGGCATGGTCTCAATCCAGTGTTCAGGATTCCAGGAGGATAACCCCACGTTCAGGTAAGGAAGGCGGATTAAAAGAGCTGTTGGGAGACACACCTTTTACCCCAGCGCTTGAGAGGCAGGCAGATCTCTCTGAGCGCTAGGACAGCCTGGTTTCCATAGTAAGTTCCAAGACAGTCAGAAATGCATACAGAGACCCTGTATCAAAACAAACAGAGAGGTGGTGGGAATAAAAAGAAAGTCCTTGCAAAGCTGGCTCATCAACAATAAGAATGGTATTAGTGCTTTAAAATGAAAAAAAAAAGAATCAATCAAAAATCATTGAAGAAGACATTATCTACTTCAGAAGTCCAGACCTGAACATCCACTGCCAATGGGAAGCTGGAAGCATGAATCCCAGCAGAAGCCAAGGCCTGGACAGCCTGGGGTGGAAGCAGGGAGTTGACAGGTGCCCATCTAGGGCCCGGGTAGACCAGGGTGGGGGTTCAGAGTTGACAGGTGCCCATCTAGGGCCCAGATAGTCCAGGGAGGGGGTTCAGAGTTGACAGGTGCCTATCTAGGGCCCGGGTAGACCAGGGTGGGGATTCAGAGTTGACAGGTGCCCATCTAGGGCCCAGATAGTCCAGGGAGGGGGTTCAGAGTTGACAGGTGTCCATCTAGGGCCCGGGCAGCCCAGGGTGGCCTGCTCGGCATTGACAGGTGTCCAGCCCTCCTACCTCAGCTTGTTCTGATCCTCTGTACCTATCAGACATTCAGATCACGAGCTCGGCTCTGACAATTTTCACTCTCTGGGAATATCTGGTTATATCCAGAGACACTGTTTGGTTGTCATGGGAGACAGAGGCCAGAGATGCTGCCCGAGTCCACAATGCACAGGTTCCCATTTCAAAGACATCAACAGGGCTGAGACTGAAGTCTGCCCGGTCCTATAAAGGAGATGACTCTCCACACGGGTGATCTTGTCACAAAGAAAATGTGTCCGGACAAAAGAGCATATTCATCCTGTAGTTGCTCTCAGATCTAGCCACGCTGTTTATATATAATCATAAACTATACTTACAGTCATCCTAATTATATGCAAACACATGGGTAGACAAATATAGTATGGATGTTTATGTATGATCACATTCCTGATCAAGTCACTGTCTTCACTCCTCTTAATTTTGCTTTAAATATCACTTAAATTTTTAATTACATTTGTGTGTGTGTGTGTACGAGTGTGTGTACACACATGTGCGCCACCCTACAGTCCTTTCGGAGCTTTTCTGTGAACCACCACCTACTCTGGAAGACGTGATTGTTGTGGGCAGGTGTCCCCACGGTCCACACAGGCTGAGAGGCTTTGGAGAACATGGAAGAATGCCTTGGTGGAGGCTCTTCTAGGTAACTTCACACTCACCGTTTGCAGAACTCCTCAGAGCGCTAACGTGCATGGCTTGCAAACTCACTGGGTCCCCTTTCCAAAGGAAACCTTTGTGTGACCACCTCAGCCTCACCCGGCCCTCACTTCAGAGAGGCAGAAATATCTCTATCTCGAGGGTTCTGAGGGCTCACTGCCTGGTTGCCCATGAGATTCCTACATCTGAACCCAAAGCAGACGGAGCTGACGTGAGATAAAGCCATCCACTCACTGGCCCCTCTTGTCCCCATTCTCTCAACACTTCTGGTCACTGGCATCCAACGATTCCCAGGGCTCCACCCCGCACCGCATCAACCATGTCCTCTTGAGAACTCCTTTCTCATCTCTGCTCCTCAGACTACGGCTCACGATGACTTCAAATGCTGGGTAGTCAGACGCACGCCCCTTGCCCCACCCCTGACTTTGTGCATATTTGTTATAAAAAAAAAATAATAAATTTTAAAAACCACACTTCCAGGTGGGAATAACAAAAGAACAGTTTGGAAGCATACTGCTTCCTAACCTCAGGGTTAGAGAGGGTTTTGCTCTGATGAAGAGTGATACTACCCTGGTCCTAACCGTCACTAACAAAACGAGTGTCTACTGTGTCCCCGGACTCTGAGGCTGAGGCAATCATCTTTCTCCAACATGGTCTGTAAACACCAGAGGCACCGCGGAGATGGTGGCAGAGGTGACACCGGTCAGGCACACTCATTTTTTCCTTTGCACTCAGCAGACATCCGTGAGTCACAGATGACAGTGTGGGCCCATGGTGGCATACAGCGCAAGCAGCAGCTACAGTCAGAGAAAACTCATTGGAAATGGCAGGCCAGAGCCTGGCCGGCACACTCCTAAGGTCGAGTGTTCTCTCTGAAGGAAATGGAAGACCCCTGAGGGTAGGAACCGCCCCATTCCTCTGGTGCAGGCTCTGTTTACCCTCTAGAAGTCAATTTCGGCTGGTGGCTTGTCTAGGCAGAAGGCTGGTAAACAGAAAATGTGTGGCCAATTATGTAATGAGCACTTGAGGCCCTTTGTACCCTCGAGTGCACTTACGACATCCCTGGCTTTGGTTTCCATCCGCACAGTGTCGGAAGAATCCCAGGCCAAGCTGCCAAACTCTTTAATGAATTCCCAACTCCAGGCACTTGGTAAACTCCATCAAAGAAGAAGAGCTGTGGGCCAGGACCCACTGTCTTGGGTATCACCTCTTCTTTCTAAACCTGTCCCCTCAAAACACCATTAACACATACATCCAACTGAGCCCCCAAAAGAGACTCCAAGAGCTGCTGGTAACTCAGCCCAAAGTGGAGGCACACAAAGACTGCTGTATTATCTATCTAATCCCTCTGCTCTTTCCAGTGTGGTACAGACTGCCTGCCACAGTGGACAATCCAAAGCCTTCTAGACAGCAACCACAGCCATCTTCATAATGACATCGCACTGTGGGATCAACATGAGCTCACAACCCCCCCGAGGCTCTCATGGTAGAGGAGCGGAGTCATCGTAACCTGGGAGGAGAAAAAGGAAGCAACCTCAGAGTCAGTGCTCTGCTATGGCAACTGCCCCACCACAGATGGCTGGATGAGCAGGAACAAAGGCCGCAGGCCCCCTCTAGTCCTCTCATAATAAAAAGGATGCACTGGAAGACACAGACATGGCAAGCTGAGCAGTCTGCTTTAGAAACGAATCTACCGGCACCCACCCATTCCCCGAGTTCAACAATCTTTCCAACTAATCATTCCATCCATTCTTCCCGTGTTCAGAGGGTGGGTGGGTAAGATTCAGAACCTGAGTCATAGGAGCGCTTACAAACACAAACACACAGGCATGTGCACACACACACGCGCACACACACACACACACGCATGCATGCATGAGGGAGAGAAGTAGCCAAGGAGAAGACACCTAAAAATATCTTTTATAAAAAAGGAAAACAAATACAGTTTTAAGTTGCTTTTCAAAATAAATTCCTAACAGAACTCTTAAGTGAGATCTCCTCCATGATCTCGGGGTCACCTGAGCTTCTCTCTTTCTTCCAGTTTATCTATTGTGTGGCCTTCCACGTCTGAGGTTGTACAACAGACAGCATAAAACAGCCCTGAAACTTACCTTCTCGGTCTCTTCTTCTTCTTTCTAATGTTTATTTTTAACAGAATGAGGGTGATTAAAACTTACGCAAACAAATAAGCTTTTAAATGTCTGTGGTAGCTAGAGGTTGATTTCAAAATTAAGACCATTCCTGCAGGCTCTGCCTTTGGATGGGGTCCAGCCTCTTTTAGATAAACACACATCTGCACAAACGATCAGAGTTTCCACCAGTTTTACAATACTGGTCACAAGAGAGTCTGATTTGGACAGCAGCCTGCATCCCTTCTGTGACAACAGCCCAGCCCGAGAGGCAGCTGATCCGGCAGGCTGAAAAGTGAAAGTGGGAACCAGGCCTCAGCTTACTCCCATTGAAGAGAAGAGCAAAACACCACCAGCATTCCTGGAGACGGAACTCATGAAATTCCACTGGACTAGAAATAAAGGGGGGTGGGGGGAGAGAGAGAGCTCAGCATTTAAGAAGAGTTTGCAGCTCACTCCTCCAGAGGGCCTGGGTTTGGTTCCCAGCACCCACACGTGGCTCACAACCATCAGTAACCCCAGCCCAGGAGATCTAACATCCCCTCTGACCTCCATGGGACCCCATACCCTTTTATAGCCTTCACGGGCATCAGCCATGCACACGGTACATATACATACATGTAGGCAAAACAGTAATACACATAAAACAAAAACAAAATCTAACAAAGAAAAAGGAAAAACTGTATCACAATGGTGCCGATTTGCAGGGGAGAAGTAAAACCATTAGGGCTCTGCCTAAGGCCACCCCCCATGTCCACCCCAAATCTCATCTGTAAACATGACGGTCAGGGCTGACCAGGGATCTGAGCGAGAACTGGCCCACGTTAGCGATAAACAGGAGGAGACCCCTTTAAAAACCCTTTTCTTCACTTTGGTCGCTCTGCTTGTGTGCTGACCATGAAACCACGCTCCACACAGATCCAGCCGGGCACGGCACTGAATATGAATGCAACACCTTCCCGTCGTCTCTTACTAGATCCTGGGATGTCAGAGGGCAACAATGTCCCGTGCAGGTATCTTCAGTCACAACACACCAGCCAGAGCTTCCCAAAGCAAGGTGCCGGATGCCCACACTCACCCTCCTGCAAGCATGGCAGAAGAGGCAAAACACCCCCGGAGAAGCCCACTCACCCAAAATGATGCCTTCCCCACGTCATCACTAGAAATACATTCCAGGAAAACTAAAGAGGAAACTCCTTAGATTGAGATCATTCTCCCAATATCAAAACAAAGCCAAAGACACACACATAGTCTGGCGAAATCCAGGCTCCATTTACTCCACTGTTAGGAAGCCTCCAAGGGCCCCTTCCTGTGCCACCAACCCCTAGTTAACGACCTCCCTTCTGAGATGCAAATGCCCTTCGGCAGCCATCAGTCACTGGAGCTATTTCTGCCGCGGTGTGACTTTTAAAAACAGATGAACCCTAGCATGTCTAGCTGAGATCATTCACACACTGAAACTGCTCTGTCAGGGAATAGAAAGGCACGGGAAAGTGGGGGTGACTCTGAGCACCTGTGCTCCGTGGTGGTACCCAGAGGATGAGGCAGAGATGGGGAGCTTCCAAAGGCCAGGGTGTCCATGTGGGGGAGAAAGCCAAGGGGCCTCCTGGCACCTTCCCGAATGGTTTCCTATCCTTGGCCACGCATGGCCACGCGCGGTTTCGGCCTCCCTGTAAGGACAGGCTGCCCGCAGATCCAAGGCACCGCCCACACAGACTAGATTTATTCTCCACTCCCTGCTTTGCTGCCACAGAACTCACTTCCCAAGTACGACTGAGGTCACAGTTTCTAGGTCCTGCCTCCCTCTCCCTGACTGGAATAAACCACTAAAATTGGGTTAAGGAACTGTTTAGTCTAGGGGAGGCGTGTTAGGTAGAATAACCCCCGGATGCATTTAATAAATCAATACTCTAGAGTCTAGTTCCCTGCTAGACTCCTCACTCCTGCCTCGGTCTGAAGAGAGAAGAGCCCAGCCCAGGCCTCACAAGCGATGTCTTTCTTCTGGGTTTTTCTTCTGCGTTAAGGAAAATGGCAGCAGAGACCCTGGGCTAACCTGACTACCAGTTGAGGGCTAAGAAGATGAGACCACTACCAAGCATGACACAGTATGGAGGCACCAGAGGGAGAGCCTGGGGTACCCCAGATACCTGCTGCCAGGCAGGCGAGGGCTCAGGGAAGCTCCTAGGCTTTGTCCAGAGCTACTTCCAGGGGCCTGCACTTTATCTGGTGTCCATGCTTTTCTTTTTCCTAAGCAGGGATTCCAACAGGAAAAATAAGGGGGCTTACACAAGCTGGATCTGTCTCTGGATCCAAACTCAACCCAACCATAGGCATGTGCCCTTCCGATCTGCAGCACAGCCACCTTCTGCAGAGCACACGCATGTGCCCTCCGATCTGCAGCACAGCCACCTTCTGCAGAGCACACGCATGTGCCCTCCCGATCTGCAGCACAGCCACCTTCTGCAGAGCACACGCATGTGCCCTCCGATCTGCAGCACAGCCACCTTCTGCAGAGCACACGCATGTGCCCTCCCGATCTGCAGCACAGCCACCTTCTGCAGAGCACACGCGTGTGCCCTCCCGATCTGCAGCACAGCCACTTTCTGCATCAGAGGACCTGGCGCTACCATCCACTTCCTGCATGCAGCAGTCACGTAAACTTGAGCTCTAAAATATGCCCTGACCTTCCAGGGGAGCTTGAAGGTTTTATCCTAGGCAAGTCTCAGTCTCTATCTGATGGAGAACCCAGCCTGATGTGACGGAAGGGACCAGTCCCCATCCAGGGCTGTGCGTGCTTCAGGCTGGAACATGAACGGTTCAGCCCGCGAGGCTGTTCCTGTCATTCTGCCTGGCTCGTCCTGTCCCCAGATCCTGAACTTCTCAGCATCCCGAGCACGCTCCCCACTTCCCCTATGGCCTCCTCCACACTTGCACCCTAACATCCTGGGCCTTTGATTTAGCCCCCAAAGCCTGGCTCAGACGGCACCCGAGTTCTTCTTCAGCTACTCCAGGTCAGCAGGGGCACGCAGACCTTTTGATCCTGGGTGGAATTTGACAGCTGTTTCCTTGGCTTCACGTCTGTTTCCCACACTAGACCAAGATGGGCTCACATTCAGCTGCTGTCTGGCTTTTTCGCACCATCAGCTACTTCCGGATTCGTCCACTTCTATGTACTTTTCCACAAGCCTCGACTTAGCTATTGCACACTGCCTTCACACCCTGGATGGCACTAACGGCACACTCCTCCGGCAGCTAACCGGCTGGGTTCAGAACCAAGCGCTGGCCTGAACTTGGCCTTTTTACTTTCCTCACTGAGGGACTTTTTCACAGGTGGCTTTGCCCTTTCCCATTCCTTGATCTCGCCGTCTATAAAATTACAGAAGTCACAGTAAGCAGCCCGTGGTGTTACCATAAGGATTCCAACAGTAAACAGAGGCACAGGGCCTTAGAAGAGGAGGACAAGTAGTCAACTCTGAATCAGTGTTAGCCTTTCTGATGGAGGGAGGAGGAAGTGCGGGACGACAGCTTCATTCTGTCATCGGTGACTCCACTGTCTACGGTATTTGGCCCACCTAAAGGGCAAAGGGGCTCTCTCCAAATCCTGTGCTACCCAGAAGTACACTTGGATATACAGCATACTTTGGGAAGTATTTCAAAGAATCACAGAGGTGGTGGTATTGGTGAATTGGAGGCAAGAGACTTAACTACGTTCTGCCAGAGCTCTCCAAGCTGGGTACTTAGTCCACAATCACCCTATTTACACATGCGAAGCAGTCTGTCCTGAACGCCTCTGACCACTCAAACCCGAGACCTTTCCTGACTCCTAAGCCTTTCCCACGGCACGGACTCCTTCCTGAACCCTCTACCCAGCCTCGCCAGTTTCTGTGGCTTCCGTGTGAAACAATACTCATCTCTCTGCTGGGATCCGCCTTACGCCGCTATCCTGAGGATGCCTGCAAGTAAGCCCCCTTCACACACACACACACACACACACACACACACACGGGAGGGGAGAACAGCCCAGAGATAATTTCTCTTCCTTCCCCTCTGGATTACCTGTCTAGTTTCTGGCATGTTCTCTCCACCTCCGACACCACTTTAACCCAGACCGCTGTAACCTGTCTCTTTGTTAGAATGATCTCCTTAGAGAATTTCCCTTTCTCTAATCCACCAGCCACTGGGCAGTCTGAGCGATCAGTCCTGTGATCCCAGCACTTGGGAGAAGCCGGCAGGACAATGCACAGGGGTCTGCGCTGCTAGGCCAGATACCGACTCCAAAGAGTAATAATCATCTTTAGTATATGGTTCTCTAAAATACTAGAATCGAGGCCGTTATGGTCTTGTCCCTGCCTCCTCCTGCAGGCTCTCTGGTCACTTCTGTGCCTCCACGTTTGTCTTCTGGCTCGATGAGCCCCCCCCCATACTGCGCTAAGCTAGAAGCCCCGAGAGGCATCAGCTTCCTCCAGGGCTCTCATCTAAAACCGGCCCCGTCCTGCCTTTCGACCTCCTTAAACTCTTTGGCCAGGGACTCCAGTGGGCTCCCCTGTCACCCAGTCTGGCCTCCATCTCAAACCGTCTACTCACAAGCCTTCAGGAACCGGCCACCCTGCGATTAGCAGCATCCAGTGGCCATTTGATAATTAGAGAATTATGGGGGTCAGCACCCAGTGGCTACTGGATAATTAGGGAAATTACGGGGGTCAACACCCGACGGTTATTTAATAATTAGAGAAATTACGGGGGTCAGCGAGGGGGATTAGAGGCACTCTGCCAACAGCTCTTCAAAAATAAAAGAACAGAGAAATACTAACTTCTAAGACCAGAGCTCTGGTTGGAACGTTGAGGACTTCTAAACAAACTCTCACCACAGAGGTTGAGCACAGGCATGACCTACGTCCTCCAGAAGAGAGGAAAGCCTGGTTTATACGAATATAATCCCAGCATTTAGGAGACAGAGGCTGGCTCAACACCAGCCTCAGCTACACAGGACAGTCTCAAAAAAAAAAATCTAAAAAGAAGGCCAGAGAATAGGGAGGGGGAGAGAGGTGAGAGACAAGAAACCTCAGCTGGCAACTAGTTCTCAATTGTTCCTCCTTGTAGGTTCGTAAGTCACAAACAGAGCTAGCTTTCTAAGCTGTTTTCATCGGCTGGAAAATACACTGGTTATCTTTAGAATGTTTCTGATTGTTAACTGATATTTGAAAAATGGTAAGACAGCCTTTAATTCAACATTTTAGTACTAAAGCTGACGGCAAAGCCGTATAGACACACATACAAACACAGCCATGCACACTCATACACAGAGAGAAGCACCTGAACCTTCACTACAGATAGAAGATCGGGGTGAGTCAGGACATTAACTGTCCTTACAATGTGTCAAAGCTATGGAAGACATCAGCATCTACTCTGTAAAGACAGAGCCCCCATTGGAGGTGCGTGCGTGCGTGCGTGTGTGTTCCTGTGTGTGTGTGTCTATGACGGTCTATCCTTGTGTGTGTCTGTCTGTCTTCACTTTGGCACTGCCTGACATCTCTGTTCTTCTCTGTTGACATTCCTTTGTTAGTAAAGACAGGAAGATGGAGAAACAAAGCAAGGCTGCTGGAGGATGCAGCTGCTGGAATGGAATTTTTCTTTCATCAGAAGGAACCAGAAATCCATATAAAGACTCGTGTGATCTGCTTTATGAACAGAGTATTACCCATAAAAGGAATTTACAAATGCATTCAGTTAACACTTAGTTCCTGAATACCAGCCAATACAGGCTTTATCTGACCACTTACATGTCAAATATCTGTCCATAAACCGCAAAAAAAAAAAAGATTACTAAGTTCACTAACGTATGCTTCATAACCTATTTATTCTAGTATTTTTTAAAAGATTCATTTGGTGTGTGTGTGTACACATGTACATGTACACTTTATTCATGCAGAATCCCGAGGAGGCCAGAGGGTGTTGGAGTCCCAGGAACCTGAGTTACAGAAAACTGTGACTAGACTTATGTGGGCACTGGGAACCGAACTCAGATCCTCAGCGGGAATAGAAAGTGCTCTTAACGGATGAGCCATCTCTCCAGTCCCCCATTTATTCTATTGATGTATTTCTTTCCAAATTAATTTCCATTTTTTCCTGTAATGCGGCTAAGCTGGCAATTGGATAAGAACTTTGCCTTCTCCAGTGCATGCAGGGCAATACAGGAAAGAACAGCGATGGTATAGGCAGGGTGGGCTTCTCAACGGGAGTCGGGGAAATGGAGGGAAGGAGGGATCAAATCAGGACCTCCACCAGGGTGTAAATATATCTGGAGTCTAAGGAAACAGGTCATCACATTTCTGTGAAGGCCAGACAGCGAACATTCTTAGTCAGTAATTAGTAAATATTAATTAGTAAATATTATGGGTCTCTGTCATAGTAACACTACGCTGCCAGTTTTAAAGCACCATGGACAATTAAGTAAAAAGACACTGGGATCAAAATGCGGGTGGATAGCCAACCTCAGACAGGCAAGAAATCCTACATATGAAAGCCATAGAAAAGGCTGCAGAGAAAACAGACGATTGTATGTTTCATCCATACGCAAAACTGTGAAACAAGTAATAAATTAAACGGGATGGTGAGACTGCTGGGCAGGAAAAGGCGACTGCCACCATGCCTGACGACCTGAGCTCGATCCCAGGTCGCACGCGGTGGAAGAAGGGAGCCCATGCCTGCAAACTGTCCTGACTTTCACACTGCACTTGACATGTGTGCACGTGTTTACATGAGCAAACACACACAAAATAAATGCAATAACTTTTTTAAAAAAATGAATTAAAAGACAAATAACCACTAGTCAGTGGTGACGCATGCCTTTAATCCCAGCACTCAGGAGGCAGAGGCAGGGGAGCTCTGTGAGTATGAGGCCAGCCTCGTCTACAGAGCGAGTTTCAGGACAGTCAAGGCTGTTACACAGGGAAACCCTGGGGGGGGGGGGCGACTAACTAAATAAATAAATAAAATTGTAAAAAAAGACAAATAAAGATATTTGAAATAGATGTGAAAAGATTTTGAGTTTTAGTGATGTACTATCCGTCTCTCCAAAATGTTTACCACAACCACACACTAAGGCCTAACACTGCTGCTGGGCACAGGGTTTTGCTCAATCATCAGTCATAAGTGCTGGGTATGGAAGGCTTTTAAAAAGCTCCTTCCTAGAGCTGGGAGGAGAACATGAAGGAACGAGATGGCCAAGATGGGGGAAGGACAGAGGTGAGAGCAAGGAAAGAGATATCTTTATGAGGAAGCCATTGTGGCACTATGGAAATTCCCAGGCATCCACAGGATGACCCCAGCTAAGACTCTAAGCAGCAGTGTTGAGGGTGTTAACTTGCTGGCCTTCCCCTGTAATCAGATTGATGACTACCTTAACTGTCATCACAGAACCTTCATGCGGCAACTGATGGAAGCAGATGCAGAGATCCACAGCTAACACCGGGCCGAGCTCCCAGAATCCAATTAAAGAGAGGGAGGAGCAAAGGGGTCAAGACCATGAGGGGATAGTCACAGAGACAGCTGACCTGAGCTAGTGGGAGCTCACTGACTCCAGACTGACAGCGGGGGACCTGCATAGGCCCAAACTAGGTCCTCTGCATGAGGGCGACAGTTGTGAGGCGTGGGCAGTCTGTGGGGACACTGGCAGTGGAGCCAGGATTTATCTCTAGTGAATCCCTGGCTTTTTGGAGCCCATTCTCTATGGTACGATACCTCGCTCAGCCTAGATATGTGGGAAGAACCTTGGTCCTGCCTCAAAGTGAGGTGCCAGAGTTTGTTGACTCTGGATGGGAAGCCTCGCCCTTTCTGAGAAGTGGGGGTGGAGGGTGGAAGGTGGGGAGAGCAAGAGGAGGGCAAGGAAAGGAAACTGGGGATTGGTATGTATAATGAGGAAAGATTGTGTAAAAAAAAATAGAGAAAAAATGTACAAACTATAAAATGGGACATTTTACATGCTTAAAAACCTCCTTCCTGGAGGGATGGCTCAGTGGCTAAAGTCCCTTCCTGCTCTTCCAGAGGATCTGGGTTGAATTCCCAGCACCCACATGGTAGCTCACAACTGTCTGTAACTCCAGTTCCAGGGGACCTGACACCCTCACACAGACACACATGCAGGCAAAACACTAATGCACATGAAATAAACTAAATAAATTATGAAAAAAATAATTAAACAGGCAAAGTCCTTCTTGCCGTAATAAATTCACTTTTATGAATCAGGCCTACAAAAACAACTGCACTGCCACACAGCACTTCGATGTAAAACTTAATTCACAACAATCAGAATGTACACCTGCAGAAGTAGCTGGGCACAGTACAGCAGATGCATAACGATGGCCATGCGTTGTACACATTGAATTATGTTCTAAAAGACACTCTGGACAAAAGACATCACTTCTAATAAAACAGAACTGAAAAGGACGTAAGAGACATTAGAATATTATCCCACTTTTAACATTGTCACATGCAGAGAACACTCGTTAAACAACAATATACCAGGTGTTGGGCATTAATGACTTCTGACCTTCCTGGTTATTCTTCTCTCTAATCTCTGATGTTCCTACAATAATTACATAGTCTCAACAGAAAAACAATGTTGCTTTTAAAAAGCAAGATAGCCAGCGCCCCTCCTGTCAGGCCATGGGACCAATGCCGAGCCGACCACCCGGTGGAAGAGACAGAGGTGGAGTTAAGATCCCTTGGTAGGGACCAATGAGGAGCGACCACCCTGTGGAAGAGACAGGGGTGGAGTAAAGATCCCTCGCTCATTTGTTTACCCTCAGCTTTTAGGGGTTCCTACCACTCTTCCGCCCTCTGAATGTCCATGAAACAGCTATCCCAACCCCAAAAGGGCGAAGACCTCCCAGAACAAACACATTCCATCCCCTCGATGGAACATTTCAGAATTCTCCTAGGAAATGGAAGAATGCTCATAGTATTGCTTCCAGAAGCAGAGGCGGAGGCAAAATCAACGCTCAGTGGAGCCCCAGACAGACACGCGGACAGAAATCCAAGTCTGCAGTTTATTCGGCATAGAACCCCATCACCAGTTCAATGGAAGGCAGAACTGAAGGCCACCCACTCAGGGTTACAACGGGACAGGGCAAACTGGCTTGTCTTGAGAATCAGCTGTAAACATTTATTACAGAGCCAGGAGCACATGCCACAGCACGCGTGTGGGGGTCAGAAGACAACTTTTAGAATTAAGTTACCAACTTGCACCACGCGGGTCCTGGGAATGGAGCTCGTATCATCAGGCTTGGCTGCAAGCGCCTTTACCTGCTGAGCCCTATCACCAGCCCATCTGAAATATTCTAAACGCGGCAGAAATATCCACAATAAGACCTTTTAAAAGTAAGTGTTCCCTGACCTAAGTTTTCCAGACTTTGAAGTCTCCTCCAAGAGCAGCCTGCAAGGATGCTGGCCATAACATTTAGAATCATAATAAATAAATGAATGAATGAATGAATGAATGAATAAATAAATAAATAAATAAATAAAGCAATATTGAGGACAGGAGAAATAAAATGCTACATACATAAGATGAAACACCATAAAGAACGAGATGTAAATGCCCTTACTGACATGGGACACTACAAATATGTATCACTTTCATTGGTCAATAAAAAAGCTGAGAGGCCAATAGCTGGACAGGTGGAGGTTAGGCAGGAGAGCCGAACCCAAAGGATGCTGGGAAAAAGGGCGGGGTCTCGGGAGTCACTCCCAGAGAGAGAAGCAAAAGGAACAGTGCTCTGTGGAAACAAGGTACTTCCATGTGACACAGAGGAGATAAGAAATGAGTTAATTTAAGTGAGCTAGCCAAAAACAAGTCTGGGCTATCGGCCAGACATTTATAATTAACATTAAGTCTCTGAGCAGCTGCCGGGACACAGCTGAAACTGACTACATTTGAGTGGCCATTAAAAAAAAAAAAAAAAAAGCACAGGCTAGGTAGGTAGGATGGAAGTCTGAAGTCAAGGTATGGAAAAGGCCAAGATATGGTGACAGCCCTCTTAGTTTCTGTAGGTGTCCCCATCAAGAAAGGTGTGTGCACGCGCGCGCGCGCGAGAGAGAGAGAGAGAGAGAGAGAGAGAGAGAGAGAGAGAGAGAGAGAGAGAGAGAGAGAGAGCGAGCACTTAATCACCCACCACCAGCGCCAGGAGAGCATTCTTGCGCTCCTCTCAGGACCACATAGATGAGATTAGGTTCTTACCCAAAGGCCTCAGGTAACCCTAACTACCTCCCAAAGAAGCCACCTTTGAGAACAGGGCATCCGAATCTGGTGGGGAAAGACAACCCGGACCTTATCAATCTCCACATATTCTTATGATCATATCTATGATCTATATATACGGATGATAGTGGCAAATATTTTGCCTCGAGATATTTAAACCCAAGGTTTTCTCTGTACAGTGGACATAAGGCTGCTCAATCCCCAATGTTTACTGCCTGTTCGTAATTTAATAAACGTTAAAATAAATAAATCCCACTCTTAAGTAAAATGACGAACGGTGACGAAGCCTTGGAGACAGGTCCCCTCCTCCTCCTCTGCAGTAGGTCCCTTGGGCTGCGATAGTCCCAGGAAGTATTTCCTACTGAGCAGAGCAATCTCCAGAGTGAGAGCCAACTGCTCCTTGAAAATTGCTGTGACCTAAACAGAGAACAGAACCCACTGAGCACTGTGAGCAAAGGCACTAAAGGAACACGGAAAACAAACTGTTTGCTGCCAGGGTCCTGCAACCAGCGCTGGAACCAAGGAGTAGCACAAGGGCCCCAATAGAGGAGAGCAGACAGGCTCCTCCCACCACACGGGGCAGGAAAAGGCCTTAAGGAAAGAGCAGCAAAGCAATCTAACCCAGCCTTTACTTTTGCACTCACCAGTTCTGCCTGCTCCCCATCCCACGCACCCCTATATCCCCAAAACATAAAGAGATACACATAAGCAAGACTGGGGGCCTTAGTGGCCAAAGAGAGGTTATCTTCAATTTGTTCTCTTTGCACAGTGCCCAATGTCAATAAATGGCTGTTAAATGAGTAAACAAGTCAAAAGACCTTCACAGCCAATACTGTTTTGTGTAATTAGGAAGGACCATGTAGTCCGGCAGGCTAAAGTACTCAGAGAAAATTCTAGATGCTAAGAAATCCCCTGAAGATACTTAGCAAATTCTATACTAGTAGAACCAGGAAAAACTTTATTTTATTCATTGTGAATTTTTTAAAAAAAAATTAAAGAGTTGCATTATCCCAGTAAGATAACAGGAGTATAAATAACATAATAATAAATAATATAAATAACAAAAGAAAGTCAAGGGTCTGGGGCGATAACTCAGGCAACAAAGTGCCTTCAAGGAGGACCTGAGTTTAGTCCCCAGAAATCAAATAAAAACAGCAGGCGCACTTGCAATTAGTAATGACATAAGGACTCACTGGCCAGTCTGGCCTTACTGATGAGCTCTGATGATGAGACCCTGTCTCCAATGAGGTGTGCAGTGTTCCTGAAATGACACCAGGGTTTTCCTGTGGCCGCCACTTGTGCAGAAGTACACATACACACAGGAACACAAGTACACACACGTGCACACAGGAATAAATGTACACACAGGAACACACATACACACCCGTGCACACAGGAACAAATGTACACACAGGAACACACATACACACAGGAGCACACACAGGAACACAAGTACACACACGTGCACACAGGAATAAATGTACACACAGGAACACACATACACACCCGTGCACACAGGAACAAATGTACACACAGGAACACACGTACACACAGGAACACACATACACACAGGAGCACACACAGGAACACACGTACACACACGTATACACAGGAACACATGTACACAGAGGAACACACGTGCACACAGGAACAAACGTACACACAGGAACACATGTGCACACAGGAACACACGTGCACACAGGAACACATGTACACATAGGAACGCACGTACACGCAGGAACACACGCGCACTCAGGAACACATGTACACATAGGAACACACACGCAGGAACACACGCACACGCAGGAACACACACAGGAGCACGCGTACACACAGGAACATGCGCACACAAAGGAACACACGTGCACACAGAAACATGTGCACACAGGAACACATGTACACATAGGAACACACGCGCACTCAGGAACACATGTACACGCAGGAACACACGTGCACGCAGGAACACACGCACACGCAGGAACACACGTGCACGCAGGAACACACACGCACACACAGGAACACACGCACACGCAGGAACACACGTGCACGCAGGAACACACACGCACACACAGGAACACGCGCACACAAAGGAACACGCGCACACAAAGGAACACACGTGCACACAGGAACACGTGCACACAGGAACACACGTGCACGCAGGAACACACGTGCACGCAGGAACACACGCACACGCAGGAACACACGCGCACGCAGGAACACACACACACACACAGGAACACACGCACACGCAGGAACACACGCGCACGCAGGAACACACGTGCACACAGGAACACACACATGCACTGACAGCAAATGGAGAACTGTCACTGTTTTCTCCCTGTGTGGCCGTTAGCAGTTTGCCTGTTTACTGCCCCCAGTACGCAGCTGCAGTCATGGTTCTGACTGACCAACCTTATTCTCCTCTATAATCAGCAGAAACAGAATACACCACAGAATAACACAACAGGTTTCCAACCCTTCCACAATTATAGAAAGGAAGTAAAATATAACCCATGGGGCCATGAGCAGAATGGGACCGTCTCTGACCAAGAGAGTAGACTTGACCACGCTTTGCTTCGGTTGAAGCCTTCACTCCTGTGGAGGGTTTAGACTGGCTGACTTCCTGGCCAGCTAGAACCTGTGCAGCCCTTACATGCCAGAAACGTAGAAACGTCGGCTGAGACAGCCCCGCAGCTGCTCCGCACCCAGCATGAACAGGCAATCAAGACAAACTCCACAATGCAGTGAGCTAATTCATTCAATTACTTTGTAAAGCAAAATCCTTGAGGAAAAATCTATACTCGAGAATGAGATCTACCCCACCCCAATCTTCCGCATCAACTGTGCTAGACCCAGCAATCAACACTTAAATGGGATAAGGCTGGGGAGACGGCTCAGTTGGAAGCAGAGGAACAGAGTTTCATGCCAAGAACCATGTTTGAAATATAAATATACTGGTATGAGATCCTGTCTCAAGAAGCAAACAACAAAGCAGACAGAGCCAGAGGAACACACCCAAGGCTGTTCTCTGGCCTCCGCACACTGGTCTCCACACATATGCACCAGCACTTCTGCACACAAGGCTGTTCTCTGGCCTCCGCACACTGGTCTCCACACATATGCACCGGCACTTCTGCACACAAGGCTGTTCTCTGGCCTCCGCACACTGGCCTCCACACATATGCACCGGCACTTCTGCACCCAAGGCTGTTCTCTGTCCTCCGCACACTGGCCTCCACACATATGCACCGGCACTTCTGCACACAAGGCTGTTCTCTGGCCTCCGCACACTGGCCTCCACACATATGCACCGGCACTTCTGCACACAAGGCTGTTCTCTGGCCTCCGCACACTGGCCTCCACACATATGCACCGGCACTTCTGCACACAAGGCTGTTCTCTGGCCTCCGCACACTGGTCTCCACACATATGCACCGGCACTTCTGCACACAAGGCTGTTCTCTGGCCTCCGCACACTGGTCTCCACACATATGCACCGGCACTTCTGCACACAAGGCTGTTCTCTGGCCTCCGCACACTGGCCTCCACACATATGCACCGGCACTTCTGCACCCAAGGCTGTTCTCTGGCCTCCGCACACTGGTCTCCACACATATGCACCGGCACTTCTGCACACAAGGCTGTTCTCTGGCCTCCGCACACTGGCCTCCACACATATGCACCGGCACTTCTGCACCCAAGGCTGTTCTCTGGCCTCCGCACACTGGTCTCCACACATATGCACCGGCACTTCTGCACACAAGGCTGTTCTCTGGCCTCCGCACACTGGCCTCCACACATATGCACCGGCACTTCTGCACACAAGGCTGTTCTCTGGCCTCCGCACACTGGTCTCCACACATATGCACCGGCACTTCTGCACACAAGGCTGTTCTCTGGCCTCCGCACACTGGTCTCCACACATATGCACCGGCACTTCTGCACACAAGGCTGTTCTCTGGCCTCCGCACACTGGTCTCCACACATATGCACCGGCACTTCTGCACACAAGGCTGTTCTCTGGCCTCCGCACACTGGCCTCCACACATATGCACCGGCACTTCTGCACACAAGGCTGTTCTCTGGCCTCCGCACACTGGTCTCCACACATATGCACCGGCACTTCTGCACACAAGGCTGTTCTCTGGCCTCCACACATATGCACCGGCACTTCTGCACACGTGCAGCCACACACATGCACATACACACATACGTATTTACGTGGGATATATCTGAAATTCAATCATCCTACACTTACTAGATAAGTTCATTTCTAGGGCATCACCCTCCATGAAACAGATTCCTCGATGTTTAAATATAAACAGAACTTTCCATCAGAGGCTGCACATCACCCCCAATCTTACAACGCTGAAGACTGCACTCAAATTATCTGTGCTCTACCCCAGAGTGCTCCCTGGTGATCACCAAGAATTCTCCCTGATGATCACGGAGAGTCCTCCCCAATGATTGTGGAGAGTCCTCCCTGGTGATCACAGAGATTCCTCCCTGGTGATCACGGAGAGTCCTCCCTGGTGATCACGGAGAGTCCTCCCCAATGATCTGGAGAGTCCTCCCTAATGGTCACGGAGAGGCTTTTTCATCACTATACAGTGCTCTGCTTGCTAATTTACATGCTGCCTTCTTCCAAAAAAGTGACTCGCACACATAATAAGAACAAAATAAACAGACAGGACAAAGCATGTGATTATAAACGATAATCAGGAAATAACAAGCGAGACTTAACAATTTAAGAACCCTTCCGATGGTCCCACCTGTCAGAGCAGCAATGGTCAAGGGTCTCTCGGGAGTCTAAAACCCTATCAGCTTGGATCCAATCAAAAACCTTTAAAAAGCAGCCAGGAGTGGTGGATCCTTCATTTAATCTCTGCACTCAAGAGGCAAAGGCATGTGGGTCTCTGTGAATCTGAGACCAGCCTGGTCTACATGGAGTTTCAAGCCAGTCAGAGCTACACAGTGAGACCCCAGCTCAAAAAAAATAAGACGCTTGAAATGGCGCTGCATGCCTTTAAAATGGCACTCAGGAGGCTAAGGCTGTTGATCTGTGAGAAAGCAAGTCCCAGGCCAGCCAGAGAGACCCCGTCTCAAAACCGCACGCACGCATGCATGCACGCACGCACACACGTACGCTCTTACACTGTTTCTCGGGAAAGCATGACCACTCAGAATATGGGGAGAAGAAATTTCTTTCAAGGTTTGCCATAAAGAAGATACAAAAGAAAGAAAGAAAGAAAGGAAGGAAGGAAGGAAGGAAGGAAGGAAGGAAGGAAGGAAGGAAGGAAGGAAGGAAGGAAGGGGAGGAGGAGGAGGAGGAGGAAGAGGAGGAGGAGGAGGAGGAGGAAGAGGAGGAGGAGGAGGAGGAAGAGGAGGAGGAGGAAGAGGAGGAGGAGAGAAAAGCCAAAACAAAACAGCACAATGCAATCACAATTAGTACTTATTTATGATGCAGACAATGTCCTGAGAAGAGACTTGGACAATTCACTCATTTAATATCCCTGGGTTAACTCCCATTTTATCTGCATTTAGCAGATGAGAAAAAGGAGCAGAAAGCGGAAGCGAGCTGCCCACAGTCGCACAGATACTAAGTAATGGGTGTGGGCTTTAAAAGCTGATGGCTGGCTCCAGAACCACGATCTTTAAAAAGCTTACATTTCATTAGTGTATATATGTATGTGTGTCTATGTACAAGTATGTACATGTGGATGTGGATGTTTATGCAGGCAAGGAGAAGGTCTCAGAGCCCCTGGAGCCGGAATTACAGTCAGTGGTGAGCCACAAGGTGTGTGCTGAGAACCGGACTCTGATCCTCTGTAAGCACAGAAAGCGCTTTGAACCACGGAGCCATCTCTTCCAGAGTCACCTTGATGTACTCCGCTGCCTCCCGTTGACCCAGACGCAAGCCAGACTCATCATTACCCATCCTTAACAGTGAGCATCACTGTCACAGTGAGCATCACTGTCACAGTGAGCATCACTGTCACAGTGAGCATCAGTACAGGATGGGAGAAAGGCGCAAAATTTGGTTCAGAGGGAGAAATTACACGAAGACCAAAATGAGGCGGTGCAGGCATGAGGCTCTCTGGCTGCTGGGATACCTAGTCTCTAGGACGGGGGGGGGGGGGGGGGGGCTCAAGTCTTCAGCCCATCCCAACACAAACATGCCCTCCAACAAGGACACACTGAGAGGTTAGAGTGGAGAGGCGCTCTTACGGAAGGTGAAGTTCGGCTGTCACCTGCTGACGCTTCAGGCAGAGTCACAGATGGAGGCATTGCCAGGGCTACGGATAAGGGAGGCAACTTCCCAAAGCTGGGGACCCTAACAAGGACCCATATGATCTGAAGATGAGATCAGATGGCCTTTACATGGAGGTGACCCAAGGGAGTGACAATGGGTTTGCTGGGGGGCTGAGGGCTCACACTGGGCATTTATGGGTGACTAACTGAGAAGGAAGAGCTGAACAAAAACCTGGGGGAGTATAGGCATGAGCCACACAAGGCCTGCATGGCAGCGTCCCAGGAAGCCTCAAGAGCCAGAGTAAGGTAGCAAACGAGAAAGACAAGGGGACAGTGACAGGTGGAGCGGAGGAAGTCCCAGTGTGGAAACCTCCGTGTGCGTTCTGCATTGGAGGGTTGTAAGCACAGGGAGGTACCACAGTCTGACCTTCATTTCCAAAGACTGACTCCCCTGATGTGTGCAAAGGGGATCCGGGAGCACGGACAGAGCTGGAAGAGCAGTCACTGTACCCAGCAGCATCCTGACGGCCAACAGTGACCCACATGGTAGCTGTGGCCCACATGGTATAGGAACTGTGTGTCAGAAACCCAGGCCTTGAGGTCTGACAACGCCCGAGGCAGATTACTACTGTCTTGTGCAATCAAATGAGAAGAAAAGCAGGAGGGGTCTCCTCAAGCCAGGTAAACCAAAGACAACCCTGTCTGGCCCAAGAAGCATAAGCCTAGGGCACAGGGTGAAAGAAAGCAGCTAAGGTCCTAAGCAGCTTGCTGGCTAGGAGCAGGTGATGGGGTACAGCGTGGTAATGGGCTTGCCCGTCTAATCTGTTATTCTCCAGAGGATATTTCAAAATACAGCAGAGCTTAAAATACTCAACAGTTAACATAGCACCGCTTACAGTCCCTACCAAATATAACACTGACTTCCACACTGCTCTGACTTCTATCTCATCTAATGCTCTCCCTCCTTCCTCTTGAGTCTTCTGAGTGCTCATCACATAAGTCCCTCCACAAAACGCACCCTCTCCTTGGGCTCCCGCAGACCCAATCCCTAGGTGCGTATGGTGCAACAACGCCCCCTCCTCAAGCTCAGATGGCAGTCACCGGTGCTGAAGCATCCCCGCCTTTTGTGTGCCTCGCCCTACCGAGGAACTGCCAGCAAGGCTCATGCACAAATTCTCACACACACTTGTCCCCAGTCATCTTGACAAAAAAAACTGCAGTTGGAACAGACGGGGAAATGGCAAGGCGTTCTGAGAGAGGGGGCGGCCGATATGTGCTTCCTCGCAGCCTGCTATGGAAGGGGAGGTCACCGAGAGGCACACCCATCTGTGACTTAACACCCCTTCAAGCAAGGACAGAACACAGAAGGGACGGGTCAAGCCTGGCGTTTTCTCACGACCCTCCAACCATAAACATCGGAGTTGAGTTTTAAGAAAATAATACTATAAATATTTGTCTCATGTCCAGCACAGTTTTCTTTTACGATACATTTTACATCCCCTGAATGAGAGCGCTGACCACAGGCATTAGCAAGGCAAGCCAAGGGAAAGGCTGAGATATAAGGAGACTGAATAATTCACCATCACCGGGAAAAGGGGTCAGCATGTCTCTGTATGTCCTTTTCTACGTATCATTGCTAAGACCAGACCAAGCCCCCAGAAGCCTGTCAACTGCCTTAGAGAACTAGTCTCATAAAACATTGCCTCTGTCTACGCTTATCTTCACAGCCTCCAACACACAAATAGATGCTTCAAATTGTAAATCTAAGATTCCTGGTTACTCATTTACAGTATGTGCACATTTACATATACAGACACACGTAAGCACATGGAAAATGAACGAGAGCTGCTTTGCCACTAAAGACCAGCTTTATCCCACCACCGTTAAGCACTTGTTAATTAAACGAGATGGCATTTTACCAGGCAGGAGGAGATCAATACTTCTGAGTCTTCTCTGGACCAACTGTATGCTGGATATTCAAGGGCATTACTTTCCCCTTGCTGCTTGCACATGTAGGCACAGTTCCTCTCGAAAACGGTGCGGATGCCTTTGAAGAGAATCACACTGGTGGTGCAACCCATCCCCAAGGTGTGGACGTTCAGATGCCTAACAATCTCTACTCCATCTCCACATCAGCTTCCTTGGCTCTTCAGACGCAGGTTCCCACTGTACCATCTTCATGACAAGCAGCTACCGGCACCGAACAGAAGGGAAGTGCCAAGCTGTCACACTAGAATCCGTTCTTGTCCAACAGTCTGACGAAAAAAAAAATCCAGGCTCCCCGTGTAAAACGGGAAGGGTGGGCGGTGCAAAAGCAGGATGACACACCTCAGATGTACCAAGACGGTGAAAGTAGCGTTTTTCCAGGGCGCTGCTTCACTGCTATATGGAGGATAAATGTGCAGAAGATTAACCTGGGCTTGGAGGGAGAGTGCTGGTTCGCCGCATCTGCCTGGGATTGCTCTGAGTCTCAGAACCTGCCCAAAATGAAAGAGCCGGTGCCAAACAGCCACCCTGCTGCAGAAGCTGCTGCGGAACCACAAAGGATTCTGTGCTGCTAGAAATCACTCTCCCAGAATGCTGCGCCTAGCATCTCTATTAGCAAACATCTCTCTCCTTGACCTAAATATGCTGCTTGTTTAATCTTGCATCAATGAGGAAACAGGGGAGCCAGAGGGAAGGGGGAAAGACGGTCTAAAAACAAGTGAAAAACGCTGAGCGGACCGCTGCCATGGAAACACATGTAAGCACACTTCAAACAACCGTTTAGGCGCACGGCTAACAGCCTGCCGGCAGCAAAGCACAAGAAAACATGCGTGGCTGTGTGATCCTGACTTCCGCCTACCTCCGCTCGTCACCTGGACTAACCAAGCCCCTGCTGCTTAGGAGGATCCCCCCACCCCTGGTACTCGAAGATGCTAAGAGAAACACGGGCAGAGAGCTGCCCCTTCTGGCTGGCCGTGTGCCTCTAAAGCAGCGTTCTACAGTCTGCTAAGGCAGGTACTGCTGCAGTCCCATTCACAATCAATAACACCGGTCCTTCCACCACAGATCAACTCAGTGACACTCCAGTATAGCACGTGACTCTCAAGGAAGGGCTAGCAGCTAAGTTCTTCGTGGACGTACTAAGTAGACTCCTGTCATTTCCCTGTTAGCATGTGGGGAAAGCCTCTCGCTTACAACACGTGTCCAGAACAAGGCTGCCATTCCTTTCAGAGCTGTCCAATATTCCTGAGCTAGACAACCATTTCCATGCATAGATCTCAAAGCTAACCAACACCGAAGGATAACAATTGAGTACCTGGGGGAAGTAACAGAGAGCCATGTGATGTCGTAAGGGGAATTATAGTGAACACGGCCCTGTCACATGGTCTTGTTTAGCCACCAGGTTGGCAAAGAAAAGCAAAACCTACTGGTTCTCTCTCTGGCATTCGTACGAAAAAAACTATCTAAATAGTCACTAAAGGGATGCAGGTACGGCCACACGCACAGAGCAACGGCACTGTGGATAAGGCTGGCGTGAGCAGGGCCTGGGGATGCTCAGGAGGCGAGTGCTCTGTTGCGGAGGATAAGGAAGATGAGATCCCATAGCCAGTAGGCACCTGCATCCCGGCACTCAAGAGGAAGCTGGCAGCCGGACTTAGCCAGAAACGGTACCGTCGGTGTTCAGTGAGAGATTCTGCCTCAATGGATAAAGTGGAGAGCGACAGAAGAGGGCCGACTCTACGCTCACATGTGAGTACCCACACACTCAACCAGGCGGGCAGGCACAGGCACACACACACACACACACACACACACACACACACACATATACACATACATTTATACATACATTCAACCAGGCAAACACACACACCCACACACTCAATCAGGTGGGCAGGCACAGGCAAACATACACACACACACATATACACATATACACATACATTTATACATACATTCAACCAGGCAAACACACACACACACTCAACCAGGCGGGCAGGCACAGGCAAACATACACACACACACACACACATATACACATACATTTATACATACATTCAACCAGGCAAACACACACACACACACACACTCAACCAGGCGGGCAGGCACAGGCAAACATACACACACACACACACACACACATATACACATACATTTATACATACATCCAACCAGGCAAACACACACACCCACACACTCAACCAGGAGGGCAGGCACAGGTAAACATACACACACACACACACACACACACACACACACATACACACATACATTTATACATACATTCAACCAGGCAAACACACACACCCACACACTCAACCAGGTGGGCAGGCACAGGCACACATACACACACACACACATATACACATACATTTATACATACATTCAACCAGGCAAACACACACACCCACACACTCAACCAGGCAGGCAGGCACAAGCACACATATACACATACATTCAACCAGGCAAACGCACACACACAGTCAACCAAGCAGGCACAGGTACATGTATACACATACGCATACACACACACACACATACACACATACATTCAACCAGGCACACGCCCACACACACACTCAACCAGGCAGGCACAGGCACACATATAAACATACAGACACACACACACATACACACACATACACATACATTCAACAAGGCATACATCCACACCCACACAGTCAACCAGGCAGGCACAGGCACACATATACACATACACACATACATATATACATACATTCAACCAGGCACACATCCACACCCACACTCAACCAGGCAGGTATTGAGTGCACACACGTGCACGCACACACACGTTGTGGGGCATGTGAGGGGACCAACAGGCAGCACTGGAACACAGATGGGAAGTTGGCAAAGCTACACCTGAGTGAGCCCTGGAGAGGCAAAGCCCCAAGGACTGTGTGTCCTGAGGACCTCATGCTGCTATTGTTGCCTCCGAGGTCACCACATCCCCCATAATCTATGGGTTGTATGAAAACTCCCATGGGGTGTCTAGCCCCCCAGTGCGCAGTGTTACTGGTACTTACGGTAATTAGGTTTTTCCAAGCACTGCTGCTGGAGCAGACTAATGATCCCACCACCACCCTTAGAAAGAATTTAGACATGCAGAGCTGTTAGCAAGGATGGGTTAGGGTGTTTTTGTCAATGGCTTTGAGGTAGAAAATCTTGGGGGGAAATTTAAAACTAAGAAAGTCATGTAGTTGAGCGAGGGACTCGTTGAGGTCAAGAAACAAGAACAAGGACAGCCGGCTGAGCCATTAAATGTCTTCTTTATAAGAGCTGCCATGGTCATGGTGTCTCCACAGCACAGAAACCCTAAGACAAGGGGTCTTTTGAGATCTTTTGTAAGATTACCTTTTAAGACAAAGAGTAAAATGATTGAATTAAATTTTACTCCTCTGACAGAAACGTCAATTGAGTGGTTAGTTTGCTGACTCCATGAATCCCCATCAAATCCTGAGCTACTGAAGGCCAGTCTCACGGCAACACACACGTGTACATAAACACATTCAACCAGGCTCACTCATGTACACAAAAAACCTAAGATTTGAGACTGTGTAACCACCTGACATCAGAAGATCCAAGTCTTCGCGAGAGACTGCAGCACGCAGGCAAACATCATGGGAATTCATCACACACAAGCTGAATGCTGGAGACTGAAGCACTGGACATGTGAATTATGATGTAAATTGTCTCCCGAGTTTGCTTTCCGTCACACATTGAGTAGAAACAGAAACGACACCAAGAGATTTTAATTTATCTGTTTTGTCAATTTTGGATAGCCTAGGTACAGAAACAAGAGCCCCCTTAGGATGCAAAAGATTATGTTTGAAAATATAAAGCTTATATTTGAACTTCACAATGGATTATAAATTATAAGCAAGCCAGTTTTAAGCTGTTGGTATATTTTGTTCTATTGAATTTTCTCTTAAACCCCTTGTCAATAGTCAGGCATGACAAATGCCTATTATCCCAGCACTCAAGAGGATAGGGAAATTGAGATCACACTGAGCTCACAGTAAGTTCCAGGCCAGCCTGGGATACACAGCAAGGGCCTATATTGAAAATAATAATAATAATAAATCAAAACCTTGTTTAAGAGCTGTAGAGATTGCTCAGTGGTTAAGAATACAAGATGCTCTTCCAGAGAAGCCAGGTTCAAATCCCAGCACCTACATGACAGCTCACAACCACCTGTAACTCCAGTTCCAAGGGATCTGATGTTCTCTCTGCCCTACTGGTTTTCACAGGCACGGCACACAAGGAGTGTGCATGTGCAAATACATATATATCTAGCACATACACATTACACATACACATCCCCTCAAAGACAAAGAAACAAAGTACCAATGCATGCCACGTGAACAGATCCGAAAAAACACTGTGCTAAGTGAAATAAGCCAACCAGAAAAGGAGTTGTGCATGTAATTCCACTTAAATAGCCAAGAGCAATCCACAGAGACAGGAAATACAGCTGAGTGTACAACACACCCAACAAAGACTGAGGCAGGAGCATCATGACTGTGGAACCACCCTAAACTATACGTGAGAAAGAAGGGAGGAAGGAAAGATGGGCGGGACTTCTGCTTACCTCCCCAGGGCTGGGGAGCAGGACTATGTGGTGACTGCTATATGGCTGGTGTCACGTGGAGTGATAAAAATGCCATCAAACTAGAGTATTAGTAATACATAAATAGTCCCTGCCTGATCCCCAGTCCCTGCCTGACCCAGGGTCTCTGCCTGACCCACAGTCCATGCCTGACCCACAGTCCACGCCTGACCCATGGTCCCTGCCTGACCCAAGGTCCCTGCCTGACCCACAGCCCTTGCCTAACCCACAGTCCCTGCCTGACCCAGGGTCCCTGCCTGACCCAGGGTCCCTGCCTGACCCAGGGTCCCTGCCTGACCCCCAGTCCCTGCCTGACCCCACAGTCCACGCCTGACCCACGGTCCAGACCTGACCCACGGTCCATGCCTGACCCACCGTCCCTGCCTGACTCAGGGTCCCTGCCTGACCCACAGACCCTGCCTGACCCACGGTCCCTGCCTGACCCATGGTCCCTGCCTGACCCACGGTCCACGTCTGACCCAGGGTCCCTGCCTGACCCACAGTCCACGCCTGACCCCATAGTCCACGCCTGACCCACAGTCCACGCCTGACCCACGGTCCCTGCCTGACCCACGGTCCCTGCCTGACCGACGGCCTTTGCCTGACCCCCAGTCCCTGCCTGACCCCCAGTCCATGCCTGACCCCATAGTCCACACCTGACCCCCAGTCCACGCCTGACCCCATAGTCCACACCTGACCCACGGTCCCTGCCTGACCCACTGTCCACGCCTGACCCACAGTCCCTGCCTGACCCAGGGTCCCTAACTGACCCACGGTCCCCGCACGACCCACTGTCCACGCCCAAGCCACGGTCCCTGACTGACCCACAGTCCACACCTGACCCACAGTCCACGCCTGACCCACAGTCTATGCCTATCCTAATAAAATGACTCGTGCTAAGAATGACTTCTACGCTCAATATAAGCGCACCTGAATTTCATTTCTGTTCCAGGCCCCATCTGGGCAAGCTGACAGGAAGGTCCAGGTGAATCTTTGACACCAGTAAGAAATTAAACAGTGTAAGGACCCTTCAACCCCAGATGTTTACCAAAAAATCCCAAGCCAGAGACCTCTCCTTGCTATCTCACCTACCCCAGGATCCCCTTGGGAGCTGCCCTGTTTTCTTCCTCTAAGAAAGACTCATTAAAAATTTTTTAAAATAAAAAAAAAATTCTTTTCTTTTTTCTTTTTCTTTTTTTTTTTTTTGGAGACAGGATTTCCCTGTATAATAGTCCTAGCTGTCCTGGAACTAGCTCTTGTAGACCAGGCTGGCCTCAAATTCACAAGGATTCACCTGCCTCTGCCTCCCAAGTGCTAGGATTAAAGGTGTGCAACACCACTGCCTGGCCTAAAAAAAAAAATCTTACATAGAGTATATATTACATACAGTATATATTACATACAGTATTGATCACATTCTTTCCATACACATACACCTCCCAGATCATCCCCACTTCTCTCCCTACCCACCCAACTTCATGTTTTCTCTCACTTGCTCTCTCAAAAAATAAAGGTCAAATAAACAAACACACACCAGTAAGACCAAAAAAGAACAACAACAAAAACATAAAAAACACACACAAAAAGTACAGGTAATGTGGGATTCCCCTTTGTATGCTGTGAATAATACCACTGATTAATAAAGAATCTGTCTTGGCCTGTGATAGGGTAAAAGACTAGAGCTAGGCGGGGAAAACTAAACTGAATGCTGGGAGAATGAAGGGGGGTTGAGAGAAGCCATGGAGCCCTGCCAGAGACAGACTCCAGAACTTTACCGGGTAAGCCACAGCCTCGTGGCAATACACAGATGAATGGAGATGGGTTAATTTAAGGTGAGTTAGCCAGAAATACTCTTAAGCTATTGGCCAAACAGTATTGCAAATAATATGGCTTCTGTGTGATTATTCGGGGCTGAGCAGCTGGGACGAACTAACAGGCTTTCTACAACACACAAGGTCCATCTTGTGCTGACCTGGGCATGGGGCTTGTCCTGGAGTGAGGTTGACGTGCCTTCTGTCACCCTCTTGAGGGAGCTGGTGTGCTCAGTAGGGTATGGTTAGGTGGGGCATTTGTCCTGTTCCTGCAGAGGGACTCTCAGAGTAGGTTGTGTCCTAAGAAAGCCGCTACCGAAATGGGAGAAGAGCAGCACCTTCTCTGTCCAAATCCGGTAACAGAAGACATGTTCACAAGCACAGCTGGTGCCCCTAGCTCTACGCTTCAAGGGACTTGCTGTGATTTGATGCAGCTTTCTTCCCTGGGTGAGCTGAACAGGTTTTGCATGCTGCTCAGGGTAAGAGGTTCTGGGACCAACAAGCCACCAGAAAGCCTAAGGACTGTCTGTTCTGGCTGAGCTCTGCCGACCTTGTGGGCGGTCACAGAAGTGCCAGAGTGCAGCCGGTGCAGAGCTCCCCCAAAGCTGATCGTCTAGAGTCGTACTTACCATCTGCGGCACGCTCCTTGCCAACGTCTTGTTTTAAATGTCTTCTAAAAGTCAAATCCGTTTGCTTGGAAGATTTCCTTACTCCTCTCCTAGGAAATCTAGATAAAGCAGCTGAGGGGAAAATCTCAAAGCATCAACTGATGCTCGTGCACTTCAAACGGAGACGTCATCTATCTAGACTAGACCTCTTGTCTATTTTGGAGATGAGGAAGCCTAGACGGAATTCTGTCAAAGCCTGTCTTTTAAACAACATAAGATGTAATCTTAAAATGAAAACTTGCAAAGAGGCTCAGCACCAGTGAGAGCTGAGGATGCTGTACTGAGATAAGCCAGGCACGAGGAGATTGCACGGCTCCGCTCCCATGAGGAGCTGACTGTGAGATTAGTGAGGTATGGCGGGGATGCTTGAAGAAAACCAAGAAACAAGTGCGTGTAAGGACAGGAAACCCTAGTCTTCTCGAGTCCTCGCTCCCTCGTAAAGGGCAGAGACGTTAGAGAAACAAGCTTCGTTGGGTTTATTCCCTCTTTCCCCTCAGTGCGGGCCTCCTGGGAACAGCCCTTTGCACAGGCATCCTCGCAGAGAAAAGGGAGCTGAGGCTTCAAGTTCTGACTCAAGGACAGACAACTCGGGCCACTTCCGTTGAGAGCTATAAAGAACGAAGCAACCGAGTTCTAGGGATCCATTAACCCCTCAGTGCTGGGAGACGCCAGGAGCAGCCAGACTCCAATTACTGTTATGAGAGGTCGCAGAGCGAATCTCACGGCTACTGAGGGAGCTCAGATCTTTATAGAGAAACCCATAAATCCAGAAATGCTGGGCCTGTGTCAACTGCAAGATGCAAGCAAAGCAGCAGCACAGTTGTTGGCCTCAGCACCTCTCTGAGCACCGGGAAGCAGGGCGTCCAGCTGTAAGGGAGACTGGAGGAAAAACAGAAGAAGCAAAGGAAACTCGAAGGGGCCTAATGCAATCAGCACCACCTGTGATTCATCCTGGCCTCCAGCAGCCTCTCTGAAGGATTCTCTCGCTGGCAGACATCTCGAAAGGTCAAGCTGAGACACAGCACAATGAACCCAAACAACAAGATGCAGCCAAGCAAGCGCACGCAAATGCCCCCTGCAAACAGTGTGTGTCCACACACACAGTCACGGCAGCCGAGATGTCCTGACAGGAAAACCCAGACTAACGTCGGATCCTACACACGTCAGGTACTGTCTGAGCAGCTGACCGACTTCGGTCGTCCACTGTCCTCTTCATAGAAACACTGTGACCACTTTTCATTAAAAAAAAAATTAGCCCAAACCAAGCTAAAAACATTCATAACATCTTTAGCATCAATATAAATGGGGGCTGGACAGTTGGCTTGGTGGCTGCGCTTCTGGAGGACCCAGGTTCAACTCCCAGCACAGACATGGTGGTTCACAACCATCTGAAAACCCTCCTTCCAGGGGACCCAATACCTTCTTCTGAACTCCGTGGGCACGGTGGCAGACCCATAGTGCACACATGTATGTGCATCCAAAACACACATATGTATATGTAAATCTTTCAAAAATCTTTAAATACCAGAACAATTAGCAAGAGAACTTCTACAGCTTATTCAGGTATTGATTCGTCAAAAAATGAGCAGCAAGAAGTTTAGTAATTACATCTCTGAAACATAGGAAAAAAAACCCTTAATTTTTCAAAGTAACTTTTTTTTAAAGCAGAGTCAAAAGACAAAAAAACCACACACTCTAGGCTTCTAGCCCAGTCAAAAAGAATTAGACTAATCTGTAGCTTTGCTAACGGACACTCAAAACCTCATCTTTCCTGAGTGAAATGGCGCTCACTGGGAGGCTAAAGCCAAGGGACCATCACTTCACCGTCAGCCTGGGCTAGCCTGGGCTAAGTACAAAGGACCTGCCTCAGAAAAACGGACCACTTCTCTACTCCTTCCAAGTTTCATTCTCACAATGACAAAAAAAACCCGGGGGTGGGGCACGCCTTTAATCCTAGCACTTGGAAGGCATGGATGGATGGATCTCTGTGAGTTCGAGGCCAGCCTGGACTACACAGTGAGTTCCAGGACAGGCTCCAAATCTGTCTCAAAAAAAAAATGGAGCTTTCCTAATTTATTTTCTCTCTGCCTCTCTGTCTGCCTCTGTGCTTCTCCACCCGTTCCGCCCTCCCTCCCTGGCTTTTTATTATAGAATTCCATGTAACCCAGTTTGAGGCTAGTCCTGAATTCCTGATCTTTCTGTCTCCACCTCTCAAGGGAATTTTCAAAATAATTTATATATAAACCAGCTGAAAAACCATGGGGGGGTGTTTGTTTGGTTTGTTTTATTTGTTTGTTCTTTAGCAAGACTTCACTCAAACACTCCCTGGTAACTATATAGGAAATAAGTAGGTCAGAGAAGACGTGAAGTAATTTTAGCAAAACCACCCACCACAAAAGAACAGGACAGATTACAGATAATGCCATCCAAGCCAATTAAACACAGAAAGGACCAAAAAGAGATATCCAGTAAGCAGGTGAAAAGCCACTGGGGAAATGCAGATCAGGACCACAGGCATGTTATTTCAGCGCCAACTGGCAGCTAAATTTTAAAAAGAAACATAATTAGGATTGCTGGGGATGAAGAGAAGCTTGGAGCCTGGCAATGGAAAACGGCAGTGTCTTCGGAACCAATACGGCAGCGCTTTAAATAGTTACCATATGATTCAGCAAAGCCTCTCCTAATTAGACATCTATTACCAATAAAAGCCCTCATCCACACAAATTTTTTAGCAACAACGCAAACGTCCATTCACTGATGACCAGACAAACAAAATGAGGTATAAAAATGGAATATCCCCCAGTCACGAAAGGAAGCGAAACAGTGACGGATGTCAGTCACAAAGGACACATTTCACTAGCTCACTGCACACCACGGGCACGCCCATAATAAAGCAGTCAACCGGGGGCTGGGCATACATCAGGGGTGGAGAGCATTTGCTGCTCAATCATGGAGATCAGAGCTTGGAGCCCAGCATCCACCTCCAGGGGCTCCCATGTCTCTACAGGCAGCACACACACCTGTTGGGGACTATTATTTTCAGGTGTGGGATTTCTGTTTACGCTGCATTTGTTCATCTCTGTGAAGCTGTGATTCTTTGCCTGTCTAAAACACCTAATGGTCCTAATAAAGCTGAATGGCCAATAGCAAGGCAGGAACAAGGACAGGCGGGGCTGTCAGGCAGAGAGGTAATAAATAGGAGAAATCTGGGAGGAAAGAGAACAAGGAGAGGAGGCTATCAGAGGTCAGCCACCCAGCTACTCACAGCAAGCATGGAGAAAGAAGTAAAGGAAGGTATATATAGAAACAAAGATAAAAGCCCAGAGGCACAAGGTAGTCAGGATAATTTAAGAAAAGCTGGCAAGAAACAAGCCAGGCTAAGGCCAGGAATTCATAACTAAGAATATGTCTCCATGTGCTTTATTTGGGAGCTGGGTGGGGGGACCCACAAAAAGGCAAAAGAGTAAAATATCCTAGAACACACATGTGCACATAAATTCACATAGGCATGTCAAGTAAATCTCTTTAAAAACTTTTGAGGCCAGGTGATGGTGGCGCACACATTTAATCCCAGCACTCAGGAGGCAGAGGCAGGCAGATCTCGGGTGAGTTCCAGGACAGTCCGGGCTACACAGAGAACCCCTGAGGAGAGATAAAGAAGAAAGCAGATGAATGGTTAGCCTAGAACTCGGTTAGAGGGTAATGGCCAAGAAGTACAGAGTTTCACTGGGGGAGGAAGGGGGTAAAAATGTCCTCAACCTTGTAGACTGAGGCAGCTCGTTCATTTCCCGGCTGCCCAGACCCAAAATAACCACACAGAAACTGTATTAATTACAACACTGCTTGGCCAATCACGTAAGCGCATTGCTAGCTAGCTCTTATATCTTAAATTAGCCCATTTCCATTATTTTATATTTTACCACGAGGCTCGTGGTTTACCGGTAAGGTTCCCGGGTGTCTGTCTCCCTGGCATCTCCCTGACTCTGCCTTCCTTTCTCCTCTATCTCTTCTTGGAATTCCCCACCTTGTCATAGACCAAAACAGCTTCCTTCTTAACCAATGGCAATAAAACATTCACAGCATGCAGAGGGGAATCCCACATCAGAACCTAACTACAGGGAGGGATACAGAAGCATGAATAGACTGAAACCCAGCGGACTGTGCCGTGTAACTGAGTGAGGGACACGGTAGGAAAGGCACATCCTGCTCATGTGTTGACAAGGCAGGACACAACCGCACACACATGACCACAAAGATGCATTGCTCCGGAGGATGCCCTGTACACCCTCTAACACGGCAGAGGCCGCAAGCCCTCCTGGCACTGTACATGTGGAAAAAGACAGGGCAGAAGAAAACGACAGGATGGTTTCTTGATCAAGGGCCAGTGAAAGCTACTGTCCTGAACATTTACAGGAAGCTTAACAGAAATCTTTCGTGAGATTGATCACTCTGGCTCGTTCATTGTCTAAGGCAAAGTCGGGATCTAAGTTCCTGGTCATCTATCCCAATTTGTACAAAGAAATTTCTTTTATGGATGTTTCTCCATAAGCAATTCATCTTGGCTTTAATCACAAGGCTCCAGAGATCCAAGACAAAAATACCCTTTGGAGAAAAAGTCAGAGGGATGGAAAGAGATTAATAAAGAATTTTTTAAAAAATTACATAAGTCAGAAAACTGGCTATATTTAGGTCTAGTCATCTGACCAGTGTAGGAAATGTCAATTTTATTAACGTCAAGGAAACACTAATAAAAGCACAGCGCTGGGTCCATCTCTGTGTATTCGTGTGGCACACAGGAACTGAGTCCGGCTACATGTCAGGTCCCGAGCTCAGAATTAATTCTCATTACCTCAGTTCTACCAGTTCAGAGAGCTGAGGTCTAGGGTGATGCCTTCAGTGGTGGGATCCTAAGAGCTGAGGTCTAGGGTTATAGTTTGACTCTTCCAAGGCCAACGATTTCCACCCTCGTGCTCACATCCACTGAAGGGGCGTGGCCAACATCACCATGTGAAATCAGACTGAGAAATCAACCCTGGCAAAAGCATCAGGGGTTGGTGATAAATGTCCCTTTAGAGCAGGCGCTTTTAAAGTACTGTCAACCACAGATGGCATTAAGAAACACATCCTTAAAAGTTGTGACAGAGTAAATGTGTATAAAAATATTTGCCACGGTGACTTGCCATTTCAATCACTTGAGTTTATTATAATCCACTAGAAAGAAGCAATCACGGTTCAATAAACTGTTTCAGGACCATTCACGGGCTGCAGTTTAAAACCCACAGCGTGCACCAATTATTGATAAGGAGACAGCAGCGCGGATTGCTGGCTCAGGAGGAAGTAACAAGACACAACTATGGGGGTGGGGGAACAGCGTTCTGGAAGAGTTCTCTCTCACAGGTATCGCTGTGTTTGCTGCCCCTCCAGACCCAAAGACACTGGTGGGAGGGCAGAAGAACTGCTGCTGCTTATTTATGTCCCAGTCCTGGCTTTGGAAGAGCCCTACAAAGAGAAACAATGTTTTCTGTAAATTAAAGGTAGGACAGTCATGTGTTCATTTGGGACTGGAGTCTTCAACCAAGCAGGAAAAGTCTCTGCCATCTGGAGTAAGAATTAGCTGGGGTGCTACCTCCCAAGGACAGGCAAGGCTATGGCTTCCTTCTTCCTTCCACTTCTGAGACTCAGCAAGGCAGCTAGGAATGACTGTCAGCAGACATGAGAACGCTGACCTTCAGAAGACCAGTCAAGTAAGAATCTCGATCAGGGAAGGCCCGGCTGGGGCTGGGGTAGAGAAAACATCGCGGTGGTTTGAATAAGAATGGCCCCCATAGGCTCATATACTCAATGCATAGTCATCAGGGATTAGCATTATTGAGAAAGATTAGGGAGTGTGGCCTTGTTGGAAGAAGTGTGTCACTGGGGGGTGGGGGTTGAGGTTTCAGATGCTCGAGCTATGCCCTACGTTTCTCTCCTTCTGCTGCCTATGGATCAGAAGGCAGGACTCTCAGCTACTTCTCCAGCACCACGTCTGCCTGCGTGATGTCCTGCTCCTCATCATGACGAGAGGAGACAAAGCTCTGAAACTGTAAGCCAGCCCCAACTAAATGCTCTCTTTCCTGAGTCGTCGTGGCCATGGTCTCGTCACAGCCACAGAACACTAAGACAGCCTTGTATTATTTTACATAAGCACCTTGGACACCGAACTCTACAGGATAAGACTATGCCACCGGATACTGAAGCGAAACCGAAACTCAAAGACTAACCAAGCCAAGAATGGATAACAGGACGCTCTCCCTGAGCCCATACCATAAGCAACAACACTGCACCAGGGCAAAGGACGCTGTGTTAGGAGGAGCTGTTGAGAACCATCTTCCCTCCCCGGGAAAGACATCTGCATTCCGTGAGGGCTGACACAAATGTTTTCTGTTCCGAGAGAGAGCCAGTAGGCTTAGAAGGATGGGTCTCTTCAAAGGAGAAGAGAGCTGGTGATGGGCCCATGGGCTCTGGCCACACCCTCTGTTTCACCAGTCGGCTCCCTGGGAGACTCCAAAGACTACAAGACTTGCTCCTTCCCTTGCAGTTCTGCTGGCCTTGGTCTCTCACGGTTACCCTAGAACACACAGGGTGTGGTAGTGCCTTTCTCTGCTGTAGCTGAAGCAGGTTTATAGGCCTGCAGCATTTAACACAACCAACCTCGTGACATCTCCGGAACACCCGCCATCACCAGCCACCTGGCGCCCAGATCTAGGTCTGAGTTTCTGGGACCTTTGCTTCAAGCTTCAAAGGGTCAACAATGCAGCCACATCTGTGCATCCCCAGCAGCACCGCGAATGGCTTCCTATGACCCAGCTCTGTGGAGTCTTAACGCTTTTTACCTTTGCGCTTAGCATCACTTCTTTCTCTGTAATAGCATAGTTTACTGTCCCAGGTTATAAACCTGTTTTTAAGAGACAATCACCAGAAGACACATAAAATGACTACCAAAGCACATGGAAAGACAGCCAACATCAGACGTAAGGGAAATGCAAATCAAACTATAATGGTATCTCACCATGCACCTACAAAATTTTAAAATTGGCCAAACGGATGTATTTAAAGCACTTGCTGGCAAGCCCGATGACCAGAGTTCAGTCCCCACACAGAGGAAGGAGAAAGATGATTCTGGAAGTTGTCCTATGACCTCTCCCCACGAGCCACGGTGCGTGCACACCCATGTACACATAACACACACCAAAAAATGCTTTAAAAAACTAAAGATGGCCAAGTCGAGCGTTTCAAAGGCTTGACGGCCACTGGAACACATGCACACTGCTGCAGGATCCACTCTCGGAAAGTTCGCCGACGCCTCCAGTTTCCAGGTGACGGAGTAACTTAACTCTTGGGGCTAACTCAGGAAAAGTGAAAACACTGGTGCATACGTAGGCTCGTATAATGGTGTCCACAGCGCTATTCCAGCCCAAAGGTGGAAGGACACGCACGACCTGCCAGTGCAGAGCAGGTATGTAAAATGTGGTTTATGGAGAACTGAATGCAATGCTATATGGCAATAAAAGCAACATAATAACAGCGGTGGAACGGCAACAGCCAACGGCAACAGCCTGAGGCGGTAAAGGGAGCCCGACACTAAAAGACGTCACTTATGTCAATGTTCATAAACGGAAGTTATGGAGACAGAAGGCAAATCCGTGGCTGACGGGAGCTGGGTGGGAACTGAGAATCACTGCTACCGGGGAGACTTGTCTTTTGAGAACAATAGAAATGTTTTAAAATTGGGTCATGGTGATGACTGCAGAGATCTTCAAATTTGCTAAAATTCAATGAATCGTGCATTTAAATTCTAGAACGAATGTCAGGGTTTACACGTTATCCTTCACTATCACGGCGAAATAAAACACTCTAGGTCTACGTCAAATTAAGTAAACAGTTACCACAACATGCCATGTCTGTTTATATGGAGAACTACACGTGCTAAACACAGCGAGCCTCAGGACCACGCCATCACAGCAAAGGGGCAGCTTCCATCCCCAGTCCGACGTTCGGCCTGAGGCCTTGGAGAAACGGACATGTGGAACGGAAGACGTTTTCACTGCTTCAGAACAGACAGTTCCAGCATTAGCCAGGAAGTTAACCTCACGAAGCCGAGAAAACTCTGTCTCACACACAAGACAGTTTTTCTTGTTCCTCAGGGACATGTTTTCACAAATGGTGACACCACGTCACAGGAACAGTGAGGCCAGACCGACCGCTGGCATCAAACACATCTAAACACCCACACATCCCTGGACACAAACTGGATGCGGCAGAGTACTGCCCGGATGTAGAAGGGACCCCTGCAGATCTGCTAATCGTAGACAGGCAATAATGAACAACTCCAGGCTTGAATTCTTTCGCCCATTCCTTGATGATGAAGACTCTACACTTACCACAGTGAGTTTAGGAGGAAAGAACTAAAATTTAACCAAAAGTTCAGCGTGCTTATATTTTAAAGGCTTCCCAAAAATCCATGTAGAAATCTCCAAATGGAGCATTACTAGCCTGAATATATGATAAACATCCTGCTTTCTGGAACTAATGTTTTTAAAGGACTAATATTTAAAATTAATTGTAATTTTATAATTTAAAGCTATTTTCTTCTTATCCCAGTATATAACTATGTATGTAACGAAAAAGTAGGGTTAAGAGGTGCCACTTCAACTCCACACCAGGTGACAACTAAGCCACGAGACAAGGGTCACTTACCGCTGTCCAACGGCAGGTGCCACAGACAGAGAAGGAAACAAACTTGACACAGCTTCCGCCTTGGGTGTTCACGAGAGCGCTAGGCCTCTTTCTGTCACATTAAATCCACGAACAATGACGACGGCACAAGGAAGAACTAAAGATTCTAAGATTCTGAAGGGGAATACGAAATTCTAGTTATTTAACTACATGACCTCCTTAAGATAGACCTGTCTTATAACTGGGGGACCAAAAGCTGGAGTCTGTCCCACCAGCTGGGAGTTTGTCTAAAGCCCAGGACCAAAGTGACGCCAACTGACGCCACTCAGCCAGCATTCAGCCGCAGCAGCTCCGCCTCCTAAGATCACCTCTAAGATAACAAAGGAGAGTCCTGTACAGCCAAGGCCAGCATCTGCTGTGAGGGGCTGCTTCATTTTCTACTCAAACACAACGCGGAAGCTGAGGCCTCAGCCTTCCTGTTCCCAATGGGAGCCATGGGAAATACAAAAGCCGACTCCTCCAACTTCCGAAATAAACAAAATCAAGGCCACTCCTGGGAAGACTCGTTACCTAATTCCATGATAAACAGATTGATCAAACTCATTACGACCCAAAGAAATGTCCTGATATGAATTCCTTCTTGTAAGTCATCAGAGACCCCAGTGTGGGTCACTGGCTAGAAGACACCAGGAAGAAGGTCAAGTGTTGGGCTACGTGGATCCCGGCGTAGGCCATGCCAATGAGATTAGGTACTATTAACACGGATTCTAAAGTCCATTCAGATGTGGGACTCCTTAAATCCCTTCTATTTGCAAAAGATAAGACTAAAGCCTTCCTCCTCAACAGAGAAGGAAGTACTACAAAGAGCTAATTCGTATGCTATAAATTAAAGGGGTTTGATCGTCTGTTGCTTTTTCATTGTTAAGACCAAAATCTTCATAATCCAATAGAATTTCTGAGAAATCTGTCTTCAGATATGAAACTCTTCTATACTAGATAACCCAAGTGTGTCAACCTATGTTACAAAGTCTTTAACTTAGCGTATGTCTCCTTAACTAAAAATTAACATCTCGGGGCTGGAAAGATGGCTCACCGGTTAAAAGCAGAAGCTGCTCTCCCAGAGGACCCAGGTTCAATTCCCAGCACCCACATGGCCGCTCACCACTGTCTAACTGCAACTGCAGAAGTCCCAACACCTTCACAGAGACACACAGGCAAGCAAAAGCAGCAACACACGTAACATAAATAAAAAATAATTTTTTAAAATATTAACATCTAGAAATGATAAAACGGCACATAGAGTTTTCCCATAGAAAGGCTGAAATTACCTAAAGATGAAAGCTTTTACGTCATGTCATGAAACATTTAGTGGCAGATTCCAACATTCTAAAATGCCACTGGCTCTGAGGGACAAATGCGCTCAGAGCTGCTAACGTGACTGCTCCTTGACACAGGATGCTTGGCTGTAGCTGAACATAGACAACAGGCCTGTGAGTACACGGACGCTGTCTACACCGTTATCTCCAGTTCCTTGCAGAGCGTGTCATCTGGGTAACCCTAGTTAACAGTGAAGGTTCCATAGTTTGGTTCTAAGGGAAAAAGTCTGAAGCGAAAGACTAGATGTTGCAATGCAAGCTCCCCCAGAAAGGATAGCCAAGCCCAGTAGGTAAAGAAATCCTTCCAACAGCCAATGTTGTCCTCGAGCAGGATACAGGGGAAACGAAACTCCTGCCCCAGGAGTGCTTAGGTACAGTGGAGACCAGTAACGGGGACATCCAGGAAGCAGGCCAATGGTACCCGGTGTGCTCTGTTCCTGCAATGCCATGGGTTCTCCACGTCATAGACACTGGCTGTGACTACAACTTTCTCTGGGTGAAAACAGGACCCACTATGTCATTGTTCATGCACACTGGCCTGATGGGATAGCACAGAAGACAACGTCCTACGGTTTTTAGAAAGTACACCTCACCTACCGCATACTGTAACATGGGCAGCAAGGTGCAAAGACATGGCCGGATGTCACGGAACGTTTGCACCAGGATGTTCCATCATGTAGCCACAAACATCCAGATTAGAATTATTTCCACACAGTATTTCGGCCAGGACTCCTAGAAACTTCTATATTAACATGCTGTCACAAAGGAACATTTTATATTAATAGAGAGGGCAACAGAGCAAATGTCTGGCCGACTTCGAGGGTCCTCTCAGCATTACTCAGATGCAGGGACTCTCCTCTCCCACCCTCTGATCAGGAAATATATTCAAGGTGCTCCATCTAGTGGATCGATGAAAGATCCTCAGGATAAGGGAAGCTCAAGGCATCTCTCACCCTTAGTCAAACTGCAGCCTGGAAACAAACAATAAAGACCATAGGAAATTCAGGGTCTCAAGACCAAAAGGACAGCAGGGGGAAAGGCAGAAGAGGGACCGTAGCTGGCAAGCTCCCCAGGGTCAGGAATGAAGTCACTGTAACTGGTTAAACACAAGGCACCCTAAATTTGCTCCCTCCCGCTTCCCCAGTTTTCTCTAACACAGGGGGAACTCATCAGAGACCACTTCAGAGGGACCGTAAAAGCACAGTAAACAAGGTGCGGGCAGACGTGTTGGCTGGCAGCCCCGACTGTTGTATAGATCTCTACAAAACCTGGTCTACAATTATCCATAAACAGCTTTATCAGTAAATAACCAGACACTGGAAACATGATTCACAAACGATGGATTCGTCAATCAAAGGAAATGAACTGCAGTAAACACACAACACGGCCCGGCTCGGCGTCATTATTACAAATGAAAGAGGCAAGACAAAACTATGAGAATTTGTGCTATGAAATCTCATGTTTATAAAAACTCACAGTCACAGAAAGCAGATCTGACCACAATGGGAGCATTTTAACCCAACAGCCTCCCAGGCTAACGTGCACTTCTTACCTTAAATCTGTGCAACACTAAATAGTCTCACCTCATTGGGAAATAGACTAATCACTAAGCTGAAGACACTGCTCGCATACCACCTTCAACTCTGCATGAAATGGAAGACACAATATTTCACACTGTGTCCCTTGAAAAACTAGATTTCCGTTTTCCCATGCGCCAAAAAACACATTCATGCATGGAGCCCACGAGTTACTATGGGCAGAGAGATTAAGAGAGGACGACCAAGTTCACGGGGAAATCAGTGCACTCAGCGGATTACTCCAAGTTCTCTGAGCGCCTCGTAAGGCCAGGAAAAACATCTGAGGAGCGTCTAGAACATGCCTCCCCTCATTCCTGTCCACAGTTGTCCCTCTGGCTGCTACATGGAAGCCATGAGTCTCGGTGGATCTGAATGTCTGCGAAGATGCCTCTGATACCAACAGAGATCAGGCAGGATTCAGAGGCACCAACTGAGCACGGGACATTTAGATATTTTCTTCCACGCGATCCCACCCCTGGACTGTCCACTAAAGCCTGTGTGTTCCTGCCTCTCATGGCCATATCCTTTTCCTTGGACATCTGGTGTAGGAGCGGGGGCAGTGACCCCATCAAAAGAGGAAGGAACCGGGAAATATTTTTAAACAAGACTGAAATACATTCTCAAGATGAGTTCCTAGTCCTCAAGCATTTACATCTTCAACTATAAAAAGAAAAAGGTGTGTTCCTGTTTAAACTAAAGATATGTAAGGGCCTAGGTGTCTCTTCACTGTCAACTGAGACAGCTCAAATGCCCGCTGACAGCGAACGCACAGGTTTTTATTTTCAATCGTATAAAAAATGGCCTGCATGAGCTTATTTATAGCCATTTAGCTGCTTTCACATCACCCCGTGAAACTTCAACTTGAGAGCTGTCACCACTGATGAGACAGGTCCCTAAAGACCTAAGAACCATGGCCATCTATGTCTCCTACCCAAGATGTCACCTACACAGTCCTCGCCCCTCGGGAGTCCCCTTCCTTCCCTGGTCTCAGACAATCAGTGACATCTTCTCTCGTGTCACCGCAGGCCAGCACAGCCCAACCAAACTTGTGCTTCGGTCACATCTTTGTCCCGTGATCAGTCCCAACCTCCTACAGTCACCTCCATGCTCCTTTAGGCAAAGGGAAAAAAATGGGGGTGTTGGCCTCAGGATAGCCAGCCCTAGGAGGAAGCTGCAAGATACCTGGGCCCTGGGAAGCTATGGCCAAGTCCTCTGTCCACCAGAGGGCTTCTCCCTGCTCCGGGTCAGCAGTCCCAGGCAGGTCCTCTCCTCCCACGTACAGAAGGGGCACCCTGTGCTGTCTCCCCGGCCTTGCAGTCTGGGATGTGAACCCCTCAGCCTTTCCAGCACTTAGCATGAGGACCCAGGAGCAAGGAGCATAACGGAAGGAGGAGAAAGGGAGGCAGACACAGGTATACCAATAGGACCCAAAAAACAAAACAAGACATTAAAGTGGTACATCTGAAACCCCAGTGTTCAAACGAGGTGTAGACAGCTGTGAGGGGACAGGCAGGAGGATCAGAAGCTCAAATCCAGCCTGGGCTACATAACAAGTTCCCGGCCAGCCTGGGCCACACAAGATCCTATCTCAAGAAAACAAACACAGCTATTTTGAATGCCTACGTGACCCAACACCAAGGTCAAGGAAGGGAACAAGAAACAGCTCATAAGGATTACCGGGGTTAAACAGGGTGTGATGACAGAGGAGGAGACGGGTTCCTTCGCTGTGAATCATCGCAGCCACAAGCCCTCCGATGCAGCCCCTCCCTCTCGCCCTCCGCTTTGAATCCCTCCATGACAGCTGGCAGGTGAGTCCCTGATGGCGTCCTCCTTGCCCCACTGCCTTCCATGCCATCATGACAGCTGAGACAACGCTAGTGTGACCATCCTGCCCCTCGGGCCTTGGAAGGGCGCACCTCACACACCGCCCGGTGCCAGAGGCCGCCAATAAACGCTGGCTGAATGAATTATGTGAACAGCTCACTTACCACTTACATTTAATCACCGTGTAACCCCATTGTAATTCTTACTTATAGGACAGATTACCGTGGCCATAAACCGTCTGCCAACAATAGCTCAAGGAGGCACAGGCATGGTTTACCGGTCACAAAGCGTGTTCGACCGCTCATACAGCATTGCTCGGCTTTACAACCGGAAAGTCGGGGCCGACCGAGTTTTAATAAACAAACCGATCTTACACACGGTGACACCGAGAGAAGCCATCAGCCAGGGCTGCACACTGATTCTCCTGGCACCACCAAGCCAAGAAGCCTGCAGGCCATTCCACGGCAGTCATCAGATCTTCACGTTTGATCTCCCAGCAGTCCTGTAATCCCCAAACAGGAGATCAGGTGTTCAAGGCCTGCATAAGCTACCTGAGACCCATCTAGGAAGGGAGAGGAGGAAGGGAGGAGGGAGTGAGGGTACAGGAAGGGAAGGAAGAGGTCAGGGGAGTTAGCAGACAGTGGGAGGCCGGGAAAGAAGGAGAAAAGAGGATTTTAAGGATCTGTTTCCCGGTACTTTCACCAAGCAGTGAGGACCAAATATTCACTAGCATTTTATAAAGGTATCAATTTAACCACCAAAACAAACTTGAAAATGCAAAAACATAGAACAAAAGGCAAATGACTGACTGCAAAGACAGACTTTGGGCTCCCCTGGGTGGCTCACAATGGACTGGAGGTAAAAGCAATATTCCTCCCAAATGGGATACCGATGTCTCTCACAGGTCCTAGGAAGTAGGACATTCATCACCAAGAACCGTACTATACACCCCAGGGCATAAATATCCACATGTCCTCTTTCCAGGTGGCCACACTGAATAAACCCCCTTCTCCCGCTTTCCACATCCACTTTGGCTGTTTTAATTGGCTTATTGAAGATGAGTAGCTAGCTGGACTTACCGTGAGACACAGGCTGATAACGCACCTGAGTAGATGGACCTCCAGTAGTAACTATGAGACTATAGAGGAAGGGGATCTACTGGCGGGGAATTTAAATCAATGCTGCCAATGTGGAAAACAATTCGGTCTTCAAAAAATTATAGGAAAGCAAGAACGGTGCCTCGCATCTACAAACCCATTGCTCAGCTGGGGAAGGACCATGAGTTCAAGGCTAGCTGCAGAGCAAGGTGCTGTCCAAAAGGCGTTGTTTTCTGATACGACTACCACACAAAGTTTCACGTAGGAAATAAGTTCAAGAGACCCATACAACACAGTGACAAAGACCAATTAGCTGAAATTATGCATATTTCAAGACACTATAAGATGACTCGGTATCATCTTCTAACAACCAGGGGACACCTAAAGCAAAAACAGGTAAGGCAGGAGCCATGATCCAATACCAGGCCACCCCAGACTCAACCCACAGCTCTGGGCAGAAGCCAACAGAACGATTTCTCTTGCCAGGCCTTCCTCACTGTCGGGGTGGGGGCTCTCAACAGGTTCTACTGGACTCAAGCCCATAGGCCCTGAGTAAGAACAACCTGACCTGTGGGACCACAGCGCCTCGCGTAAGTGAAGGCCAGTTCTTGGCTCTACTGGACTCGAGCCCATAGGCCCTGAGTAAGAACACCTGACCTGTGGGACCACAGCGCCTCGCGTAAGTGAAGGCCAGCTCTTGGCTCTACTGGACTCAAGCCCACAGGCCCTGAGAAAGAACAACCTGACCTGTGGGACCACCGTGCCAGTTCTTGGCTCAGCAGCCATCTCGCCTGAGATTAACACAGGAAGTCATTCACGGGTTTTGAGGTTTTCCAGTGGAGAACGGAGTTTACACCCAGTGTGCTGAGACTCTCAGCGGCACCACAGAAAGCAGCAATTAAAGGTTGCCAAATTTTCAGGACTTGTCTCAGCAGCAAACATCCCATAGAACTAGCATGGCTATGAAGGGGGTGTCCCTGGAAAGCCCTTGCTTAGCAGACAGGGATGGTCCTAAATATCAAATATGCACATAACTCTAAACTCCATTTTGTTTTAAATATTTGCTCAGATATATGTGTGTGTATGTCTGTGTGTGTATTCATCCTTATATCCACTCTATGATTCAACTCTCAGCTCTCCAATGATATCACTAGAAATATCTCATGCTTAACTTTTATGTGTGCCTTGAGCCTACAACCTGCAACACTGGGCATGCTTCTGAAAATCTTAGATTTTTCCAAGGAAAATTCCACCATAAAATGTCCCATCCCGGGGCTGGAGAGAAGACTCAGTGGTTAAGAGCACTGACTGGTCTTCCAGAAGACTCAGGTTTAATTCTCAGCACCCACAGGGCAGCTCATAACTATCTGTAACTCTAGGATACAACACCTTCACACAGACACACAGGCAGGCAAAACACCAATACACATAAAATAAAAATAAATAAGTTCCATCCCACAAGAATAAGTATGAAGAGAGCAAGCATTCACATCTATCAACATAACACATGCATTTAACTAAAGAGCACAGAGCCAACGGAAGCTCTTTGACGGAGAGCAAGTACGGGCCAGCTCACTGCTCAGACCAGGCTGCTTCAGAGGCCTCTGGAAGCGTCTGGAGCCTCTGCTGGACACACCCCTCTCATTTCCTGGTTTCACCACTCCAAACACTTCCAATGGAGTGGCTGCTACAGTAGACAAAACAGCTCAAGTCAACCCTTTTATCCCCGTGATACCTAGACTTTTAGTTCCCTGTAATTCTCATTATAGCTTAAAAGTAATACGCTCGCACCTTTATTATTCCATCACTGATCATTTCCCTTGATTTCCCAACTTTTTGGGTAAAATTGTTGGTGAAATATATCCCGAAACACAGCTTGCTACTCAGTAGCCGCTGACAGTAGCACAGCCGAGAACAGAAAGAAAATGACTACGTTTTGTTGGAGCTAGAGCGATGGCTCGATAGCTAAAAACGCACACGGCACCCAGGTGTGGTGGCGCACGCCTTTAATCCTAGCACTCAAGGGGCAGAGGCAGGAGGATCTCTGTGAGTGTGAGGCAGCTGCTCTACACAGCCATTTCTAGGCCAGCTACACAGTGAGGTCCTTTCTAAAAGTAAGACTGCCTACTGCTTTTGCAGAGGACCTGAGCTCAGTTCCCAGCACCTACATCTGGCAGCTCACAACTGCTTCTCACTCCATCTGCAGAGGATCGGACGCTCTCATCTGGCCGCCACGGGCACTGCGCTTCCACACAGACACATCTATACACATAATTAGAAGTAAAAATAAAACCTTTCAATAGGCCTGTGTATACTGAACTCAGGCACACACACACATGCAGGGATCACAGCACACAATCAGCCATGCTCGCCCAACTGCCTACACACGTGGGACCGCAGCACATCACCAATGACGTTCGCACTTACACACACACACACACACACACACACACACACACACGGGGACCGCAGCTGTTCAGGCCAACCCCTCTCAGAACCCCAACGTTGCACTTCCAGTTTGGAGGTGAAGAACAATGACTTTAAAAGGCCGGAGGTCGTGGGGAGAGACACTCACGATCCGTGGAGTTTCCTCATAATGAAACTGCTCACTAGGACCTTAGGAAACACCTCACAGGAAAGAGAAATGAGCTGGCTTCGTGAAAAGTGAGACAAAATCGAAGGAACAACAAAAGCCAAACTGATACTCAGCCAAGAACCGTTTCATTCCTGCCTCAGCACTCAGAATATCCCTCATGACCTCAAGTCATCAGCGCCAGGCGTGAACGTCTCTCTTGGCAGCTGTCCTAGCTGGCTTCTCTGTGGTAAACACCATGACAAAAACCAGCTGTGGAGGAAAAAGTGTTTACCTGGCTATGGTGGCCCAGCACGAAGGGAGGTCGGGCCAGGATCGATGCGGGAACAGAGGCAGGAACGATGAATGAGTGCTACTCACTGGCTTACTCTCTGGGGCTTGCTCAGCCTGTCTCCTTATACCAACCTGGTCCAGCACCGGCACTGCCCACTGTGAACTAGGCCCTGTTACATCAATCACCAATCCAGAAAATGCTCTGCAGACACGCAATACCCACAAGCCGATCTGAAGATAATTCCTCAAATGAGCCCCCCCCCCCGATACATCTAGATTGTTTAGAATGGACAGAAACTAACCACCCAGTAAATTCAACAAGGCTTCAAATAAGGATGGCCAACACAACCACACAGCTCCACAGCCTGGAGAAAGACCCGAAGAGACAGGAGACGTGTGGCGAGGTTAGAACGAGCACCAACTAGCGGCAGCACCTCCAGTGGGCAGAGGATCCCCCAGCCGTGAGCCATCACCCAGTGCCTGAGCATGGAGTAGAATATGGAGCCTCACGGTAATGAGACCTGCACACCATCCACGCCCTCCTCACCTCCCCAGGCTCCTTAGGAACCGACAGCAACGCACCAAGTTTTCCATTCTCTAGACCCGTTTCCTCACGTGTACTATGACCGCCCACCCGCTCTATCAGAAAGACCACGTTTACTCTACGTCTTTACCCAAGAAACCTTTGCCCTTCTTTGTAAAAGACCATTAAATGCAATTGCATTAAACTATTAATATTATTTTCAAAGATATTCTTTTTTTGTTTGTTTTGTTTTTCGATACAGGGTTTCTCTGCGGTTTTGGAGCCTGTCCTGGAACTCGCTCTGTAGACCAGGCTGGTCTCAAACTCACAAAGATCCGCCTGCCTCTGCCTCCCGAGTGCTGGGATTAAAGGCGTGTGCCACCACCGCCCGGTCAAAGATATTCTTGTTATGTTCCTGGAACCAAGAAAGCGTCCGGTCTTATGTAAGGGCAGACAAGTGAGAACTTTCTGAGACAGGGAAACCCTCTGGGGCTCAGACACTCACACGCACGAAGGAAGAAAGTCATGAAAAGTAGGGTTCTGGGCAAGCCCTGGGGTGAGGATCAGTTACTGTAACTGAGAAACCTCAGATTGTTACCTAGTCCCCAGTGATAGTACATGGGACATGAGCCCATCAGATAGCAGAAACACAGGTTACTACAGAGAGAGCAAGCGAACACCCCCACCCCACCCCCAGTCCTGGCTCTCAAGAAAATATCAGGCAACTTTTAGGACAAGATTAATTCTTCACTTAAAAACAAAACAAAACCCGAAAGATTGCCTGAATACATCTCCAAGACCGCAGGGCTCACAAAAGAAACAAGGCAGAGGAAGGGAGGGCACTCCAGGCAAAACCCAGGCTGAGTTCTCTGCAGAGGGATCCGTCTATACCTTCCTTCTTTCCACAGAAAAAGACCTGTGATGTGCGGTCACATCTCAAAGGGTGTGGCTTGCTCTCAAATCTAGTCCATGGGGATGATTCCAGTCTTTTACGAATCCCAATGTCTGCAAAACCACAAACAGTGGTCATACCTAGAAAGAGGCCTGTCTACAGGATTCGGAAGTAGAAATGTCACCTTTTATTCTCTCAGACCCTAGGAGGATAATTCTGTAAAAATTTAAGAGGCGAGCCTACTGTCTCTTCAAACTCTTGGGCAAGACAGCTTCACCCCAAATCACAATTCACCCTCAGAAGCAGGCAGAGAAGCTGAATTTATAACAGCAGGAACGATACCAAGGTTTCCAGAGAAGCAAGGGAAACCACACAGCCCACAGAGCACAGTTAAGTTCCTAACTGGAGAACCCGACACCAGGGCTTGTATGTGTTGGGTTGGCGGTGTGAGATAAGCTCATTTTGCTATCGCTGGAATTCTGTCTAGGCAGAGGCACCGGGGTTCCACGAGAGTTGTTCTCCACTTACCCTGCGCCTCGTGTTCGCTCACCTCTGCTGGGAGATTCTTAACTACGCCCACCCAAGAGCTATCAAAGATGCCCCCCGTGGGCTGTAGAGGCTGAGGCGGGAGGGGAGAAGGAGGACAATCAAATCACCTTGTATCTGAGCCACCTTTAACACCAGCGTGCTGAAGAGGAGAGAGAAAGCCTCGATCCCTCTGATGTCTTCCCTACTTTCCTATCTCTAGAGATTCCAGCTGGTTTGCAAACCAACACGCTAACTCAGCCATGACATCCTTAGCAGATGAGCATGGGAAAGCTCTCATACAGGGTTCTGCTTTGATATCAGTTGAATGACTCTATGAATGAATGAATGAATGCACTGCTCCACTAGCTGGGAATTCAATGACTTAATTAATTCCACTTAACTTACACAAACCCACAGCAAACTTGGAGGGACAATTCCAACAGCAGGTCTATACCCAATCCTGAAAGCAGGCACTAGAATACACTGTACAACACTCCACGCAGAATACACACGGTACAACGCTCCATGCAGAATACACACTGTACAACGCTCCACGCACAATACACACGATACAACGCTCCACGCACAATACACACGGTACAACGCTCCACGCACAATACACATGGTACAACATTCCATGCACAATACACATGGTACAACATTCCAAGCAGAATACACATGGTACAAGGCTCCACGCAGAATACACACGGTACAACGCTCCACGCACAATACACACGGTACAACGCTCCACGCAGAATACACACGCTACAACGCTCCACGCAGAATACACACGGTACAATGCTCCATGCAGAATACACACGGTACAACGTTCCAAGCAGAATACACATGGTACAACGTTCCACACAGAATACACACGGTACAACATTTCACGCAGAATACACACGGTACAACATTTCACGCAGAATACACACGATACAATGATGTTCCAGGTATCATTATCCACAAAAGCCGAAAGATGAAACCGCCACTGTCTGTTTGATAAATGGATGCACAAATGAAGGAGACAGACACAAAGGGACACAACGGGATATTACTCAGCCTTTATTAGAGAGGGTAAGATGTGTCGGGTGGTGGCTCACGGCTTCAACCCAGCACTGAGGAGGCAAAGGCAGGAGGATCTCTGTGACCAAGATATCTACACTCTGAGATACAGGACGGTGCACAGTGAGACACTATCTCAGAGGGGAGGGGCACGGGTAAGGTAGTAAATTTTTATATGTATTTTAACACAATCTCAAAAACAGAAATTGATTAAAATAGTAAAATTTAGACTATATACATTTTATCATAATAAAAATTAATGATAACACTTTAGTATGCTTTAAGGGGGTGGACTACATGCATGCATACATAATGCTATATGTGCGCATTATGCACATATACACATATACAATACACACATACATACATACTCATATGTGTATAGATGAGCTACACCTCAGCAAACGCACAGAAGCTGGGGAGGGACGGACGGGAGCACCTGATGGCAGGAACTGGCCAGCACTAAAGTCTGATGAGAGTCCAGCTCAGGCTCTCCCGGGTCCACGCCCTGCTTCCTCTGCTGAACACCCTGGCCCACCTTCTCTCCAGACTCTCTCAGATTACACTGTATCCCAGCACACAGGGTGCAGAAGGACCAGGATACCGAACACGTGAACGAAAGAGCAATAATTTCTTAAGAAAAACACTCATTGTGGCCTGACCATCTCTGTACCGGTTTCAAAGGATAGAAAATTAAGTCCTACTTAGCCTACGTGCACAAATAAATGTCCACGTTCTGAGCAGACACGGCACTTTAGAGTGGAAAAGACGTCAGATCCAGGTCAGACCTTTCTGGGGGTGGGAGGAGTCTAGAAATAATCTAGAATGTGCCCTAACGGAAGCAACTGAGGTAGTTGAGCAAAGGAGACTTCCTTGGACTAGTCCCGTGTGTGTGTGTGTGTGTGTGTGTGTGTGTGTGTGTGTGTGTGTGTGAGAGAGAGAGAGAGAGAGAGAGAGAGAGAGAGAGAGAGAGAGAGAGACAGACAGACAGACAGACAGACAGACAGAGACAGGCAGAGACTGAAGTTTAAAAAGGATGGGAGGGGTTAAAAACATCCTCGGTATGAAATAGATTCCACTGGAGACCCACAGTAAGAATATTTTTCTAGTTTCTAGGAATCAAAGTTTCTAGGAAAGTTCTGGAAACTTCCAGAGACAAAAACCCGTGTCCCTGGGTAGAAACGGGAAAGGCCCTACGTGAGGAACTGAAAAGGCAAGAGAACAGGAAACAGCAGTGTTTGCACTGGCCAGGGTCACTCCAGCCTACACCTGAGAAGGGAAGGCGGCTAACAGGTGAAGGGAGAGGTAATTGGGAGTTACCAGAAAGGAAGGGAGGCGGCGGGCCAAGCGCCACATCTGCCTCGCTCAGCCAGAACCAGGCAATGCAGCAAGAACAGTCCAGGAATCCGGACTGCAGCTTTGATGGAAAGCCACCCGCAATTGCATGTGACATTAACTGCACATAATTAATTTCATGAATACAGCGACGTCCAGCTCTTGATTTTTCCTCTGGGCTGCTAACGGCACGGCCTGCACACTGTCTCTCCGGTCTTGAAGGAAAGCAGACACTGGATCCAGCCCAGGCTGCTTCCAATACACATCCTGGACTCCCACAGGAGAGCAGACCCGGGGGGGGGGGGGGGGGGCTGGTGTAAACCCCAACAACCCAAGGCAGCTGGGTTTTCTCTGAGAGAGCTAGGCTTTCCAACTGCGGGGACAGAACCAAACCTCAGCTGCACTGAGCACCACAGGGGCGCAGTCTCCGTAATAAAAGTGTCTTTGTAGCTGAGTGAAACAGAACCCAGTCTGCTTACTGTGTTCCACACCAAATTCCACACCAAATGCTTTGAAGACGACAAATCCAAATTCCACGGGATCATCCTCCAGGCCAGAGAGCACAAAGTGTTTCTTGCAAGTATTTATTTCTATAGAAACCACCAAATACATTTATAGGTCATTTTTAGAACGCATGTGTAAAAAGTTTTTGAAAATCCAATTGTGAAAGCTAGGTAATGCGGGGCATTTGGGAGGGAAAGGCAGACGGGTCGGTAGTTTGAAGTCATCCTTGGTTACACAGCGAGTTTGAGGCCAGCCTGGGATGCATAAAACCGTTTCAAAAGAAGAAAAATAATGGTAAGATCTTCGGGCCCTACAGAGCAATAACAATGACAGGAAATCCAGCTTCCCTGAGTGTCCAATTATTCTTTTTGACATTGTGTAGGCACGTGACACGGTGCTGAGAAGCCAAGTACGGGGGCTCATACTCAGGAGGCTGAGGCGCAGGATCGCTGAGTTGAGGGCTCGGTTGTAAAATGGGAGTCTGCTCGAAAAGAAAGAGGCAGGAGGGGTGGGGAGGGGTTGGACGGACAGTTCAATCGGTTAGGCACCTGCCAGATGAGGATGTGAATCTGAATTCTCAATACCCAAGTTAAAAAGGGGGCTGGGAAGAACAGTACCCACGTGTTATCCCAGTGACCAGGAGGCACAGACAAGAGGGTCTCTGGGATTTACTGGCCAGCCAACTCCAGGTTAGTGAGAGGACCTCTTTCAAAAGACAGAGGAAATTTTAAATGGAGCCAGTAGTTTTAAAAGTTTTTTTATACAATTATTAGACTTACATGTGTGTGTGTGTGTGTGTGTGTGTGTGTGTGTGTACGTGCGCACGCGTGCACAGTGAGTGTGTACAGATCAGAGGACAACTTGTTGGTCCCCTCCTTCCACCATGGGTTTCCCAGGTATCCACGCGGGCCCACGCGGGTCACAGGACATGGTAGCTGGCATCTATGCCAGCTGAGCTGCCTTGCCAACCGCAGAGACCATTTTTTAAAACAGATCTTCACAGAAAAAAAACATGATTTAAAGACTAAGTATTCAAAAGCTATTATTATACAATTAACACCTTTATAAAGGGCGACCAACATTGTTTTATACTTTTTAACTCTAAGAGGAAAAAGTGCTACGTCCATCATGAGTCACCTAGACATGACGCAGGCTTCCCTGAATAAACCAAATCTCTCACTTATCCAGACAAGACGCTTGAATCCAAGTCATTGCTGAGTGGAGTTAGATCTGTGGTAACAACTCCCTCCAGCGCCAGCTTTTAAAGCAAAATAATAACAATAATAATAATAAAGCTTCACATAAGGGACATCGATTGGCAGTCCCATCCCCTTTCCTGTCCCTACCTCATCCCTACCCCATCTGTGCAGGTGGGGATCCCCAGTTCAGTTCTCAGCGCTCATACAAGGTTACACACAACTACCTGTAACTCCTGCTCCAGGAGTTTGGGCGCCCTCTTCTGGCCTCCACAGGTATCTACATGCACACACAAACACATACAAACCTTAAAAGTAAATAAAATCTCAAAATACAAACTTTTTTTAATTAATTTATTTATTATGTGTACGACATTCTGCTTCCCACACACCAGAAGAGGGCACCAGACCCCATTACAGATGGTTGTGAGCCACCATGTGGTTGCTGGGAATTGAACTCAGGACCTCTGGAAGAGCAGTCAGTGCTCTTAACCTCTGAGCCATCTCTCCAGCCCGAAAATACAAACTTTTTTATGCTTAAATTGATTAGATTGAGTTTCTGTCCCTTGCAACTGAAAATAATAATATTAGTAACAATAACAATACCACAACAGACAATCCCCTAGCATATACATGAGAGGAAAAAAAATAGCTTCAAAGTACCAGGAGGTAACGCACTGGGTCCGCAATCTAAAAACACAAAATAGATAAATATAAAATAAGAAAAAAAAGATAATTCTAAATCCTAATTTCTCAACATAGGAAAATCCTAGCTGCACTGGTCAGTGGGATTCCATCTCAGTCCTGATGTGTTTACTAAGCCGCTGATTCAGGGGACTTTGCATACAGGGAAATTCCACATCTTGCAGTTGCATAATATTCCCCAAATAAAATAATATTTATACTAGCACTTTAAAGTTCCTCTCACGCTAACTTGACACCTTAAATAATGAAAAAATTAAGTGCCATTTGCAAAGGTTGAAGTGCAAATGATACCTCAGCAGATCCAGCAGCTTCGAAGCTCTTAGGAACAGTAACTTCCTCTCTTTAAAGGGAGCAATTCTGAAAACCCAGATAAGCAGTCTTGGAGCTCCAGGCTGGCTTCCAACACATTCAACAGTCAGCAGGCACTCACTTAGGACAGCAAACTAGTTGCCATACTTCCCTAAGTTTGAAGACGCCGCCACTCACAGTGACTTTTCTTAGACTGCTAACACGGTAATTCTGTTATACTGAGAACCGATAAGCCTAGATTTCTAAGAGAATCCTACTGTTTCTGCCAGACGATACTCAACAGGCAAAGAGCTATGACAGAACAGGAAGGAAGGGGAGAGGACTTCTAAGCAGTTGTATAATCTCTCTCCAATGCCTAATGTGTGACCAACACACCAGGAAGACAGAATTCCCCAACTAAGGGCCTATTCAGAACCCCGGAATGATAGTACTGGGTATGCTAGCTCAGGCAGTCCTACAGCCACGAGGTGTAGGCTCAACCAGGCAATTGAAGAGCCAGAGAGATGAAATGACATGGTGCACATACATAGTGCAGGTAAAACCTTACACATGTACATGAATCTAAAGTCACTGACCACACAGAGCCATCTCAGGATGCTCCATCCCATCTCCTTCTGGTACCATGCTATTTGCATCACACTAGCTTTGTGTTGGGTTTAACGGCAGGGAGTGCACCTCTTCCAATCCAGGATTCTTTCTTGATACGATCTATGCTAAACTGGGTTATTTGCATTCCCATACAACACTTGTTAAACCTGTACAGGCTTCCACGGATGTTTGGCAGGCACAAGAAAAAAATACCACAGCACCCTGGGAAGACTACTACGACTATTTTAGTAACAATATTAAGATGTAATTGGGGATTGGCTGTCCAGTTGGTAGAGAACTTGCCTAGCAATCGCAGTCCCTGAGATCAGTTCCAAGGCTCATTAGGTTTCAAACCCAGGACAAAGGCTAGGGTACCTATTTAACATATCAAAGTGAACCTGGTCCCTGGGTCCCTCATCCCCACCTGTTATCTCCTATCTGGCACATCCCACCCCTTACCCTGAACTCTCCAGCCCAAGGGGCTGGGCCGCCTTCACTATATAATCCAAGCATTTTTGTTATCTACTCTCCGTGCCTTTGGGTCTCCTGGCTGGGTCCCCCCTCTCCTCACAGGGCACAGCTCAGTTCAGCCACGTCCTAGCCATGTCCACGTGGACTCTTCCAGATGTCCCCACATCTGGCTGAAAGACCCCCAAGGTGGGCTGCCTTTCAGTCTGAGGAGACCCTCCCAAAGAACAGCGAGGCCACTCATACGGCTGCAACAGCAAGAGGTTTATTGAGTTAACACAGGTACCTGCGGGCAACAAGTCTTTCGGAGGACTTGCGCACCTTCAGGTTGGAACAGTGGGTTTTTTATAGGGTAGGGAAGCAGAAGCGTGGGAACAGAAGCGAGATGTATAGTTACAGGGTTCTGATTGGGCAATTCAAACAAGGCTCGGGTTCAAACTGAGTACAATTTCGTGGTTTCCAAGAAATCAGATATACATGCTATTCTGGCCTATCTAGGGTGTCATTCTTCCTTTGGACCCCAAGTCCCCTGCTGACAGTCCGGATGGTTGACCAGAGATATCTTGCCTTGCTCAGCGCCCCTGCCCCTAAGCTGACCACAGCCCTTATCTCTAAGTTAAACTCCCCTGTCCTAGCTTTTAATTATATTGCTCAAAAATTCAAGCCTTGTAAAATAGCGTTATTGCTGCTGTTAACTTAATGCTGCTAGGTAGGGGTCTTTCATGGCTATGCTCTCCCACACAGCTATGATAAACTTTCTCCACTGTACCTACAGGCAGTCATGTGCCTTCCCTTTCTTATTTCTTTCTTCTCAATCAGCACTAAACTGAACGTATATATGTATGTAGTATATAGACCTATAATCCCAGCATTGCAGAGGTGGACATAGATGGACCACATATTCAAAATCATCCTTGGCTGGATATCATTTAAGGTCGGCCTGGATCCCTAGATCTCCAAAACAAAGGAAAGAACACAAAATGTCTGTCTTTCCATTTACGTGGTGTTTTTATTTGTTTATTCCCAGTGCCGGGGTAGGAAGCCAGAACCTCATGCATGCTAGACTACCCTAACTCACTTATTTATTTTTAATGTTTTGGTATACAAATCATACACTTCTTTTGTTAAATTTATTCCCAAGTATTTCATTCTCCATGATATTATTGTAAATGTCACTGTTTTCTCAATTTCATCTCTAGGGTGTGCTGGCTATTTTAATAGAAATATAGCTGAGGTCTGTATTTTCATGTCTTGTATAACTGCACAATCCCACACACTTCTTTCTTGTTTTTGTTTGTTTGGGGGTCTTGGGGGTGTTGTCTGTTTGTTTTTGTTTTTTTGACACAGGGTTTCTCTGTAGCTTTCATGCCTGTCCTGGAATTAACTCTTATACACCAGGCTGGCCTCGAACTCACAGAGATCCACCTGCCTCTGCCTCCCGAACGCTGGGATTAAAGGCGTCCCCACCGCCCGGCTCCCACACATTTCTTGATGCCCTGCAGGGTCTTTCACACTGGGCTCCAATCACCCATCTGGAGTCAACCCCCACCCTCACTACTGTTATTGGCGCCACAGGCTTTATTTATTGATCTGTCTTCAGTTCTGATTTCACTCCAAGCTTCCCCAGTGGCTGCAGCGTAGGAACACCTCCAAGGAGCTCAGTCCCCTATCTTTCCGGTCTTGGCCCGTCACTCCCGTCTGCTGGGGCATTTCCCCTAACACCACAAAATACTCTCCGTGTCTCCTTTTGAAGTTTTTGTCCCTCTTCACCGATTTACTGGGAACTGATTGCCTACTTACATCCTGACCAATGCTGTCAGGTCTCTGAGGTCAGAGACGGTGCGTCCTAGATACAGATCTGTCCTCAGCTGCTGTAAAGTAACAATATTCCATAAATATTTTGTTAAATGGGTTACCCAAATCGAAGGATTATCCAAACCTACACTTTTCATCTGACATGTTAATCCTACAATCCTTAATAAAACAAACAGTAGACCCTTTGGCAAACGTATTTCACAGACAAAAACGTCCAAGACCGCTGAACCCCACGCTGTACGAGGATCCGTCTTGTAAAACACACTGGGGAAGAACACTGTGCTGACGGCTGCTCTGTAAATAGTTACTGGCGTAAAACAGTGGCCAGGTCTCTCCCTTCAACACCTAAGCGTTTGTCAATACACTGGGACAGGAGAGGTGAGGGTGCGGGAAGGACAGGAAGGCCGTGGGGCATTCCCTCTTCCTCTCCACCTGCTCCTTCACCTTCTTCACCCCAAGGTTCTTGAGCGCGCGCACACACACACCCCACTCTGACATGAATCTGTCTGTCTCTGTAAAGAGACATATGGAATCGTCAGTCCTACCCCCAGGAATCAGAGGGCACTTGAGTTAACAGGTTTCTCATCTTGTCTCCTTGAACTAAATCTGGAATGATCACATGGAGTGGATGACGTCCTGGGTGGATGTATGTTGATACAGGCCACGCACGCCACGTCAAGATCCTGATGCCTCAGATCGTGGGGGCAGCAAACCCCTCCCGAGGCAGGAGAGCTTAGAGGGCGGCAAAGCAAGGGTTGACAGTGTGTGCAGAAAGTGTTCAGCATCGCTTCCTCCTCACTCCCCACAGTTTGTGGCCTTAAGTCTGCTCCCTACGGAGACTGACACCACTCTTGCCAAAACTAGCTAACCCTCCTTGTTCATCTGTATGCATGGAGCCTGCCCCACGGTACAATTCTATATGAATATGCTGAACTTCTGGGGGTGCTGTGGCTTCTCCATCTGAGTGCCAAGTCCACCTGATCCCAGCTTTTCTGTGTCTGTCCTTTTTCTCATTCCCTCTGTTCCAGTTAAGTTCAAACCCTGAAGCCGGGTAAGGACTGGATGATGGGTCACATCTAGGTCTGTGGCAGACCAGGGGAGAGGCAGACTGGATGCAAAGGATCACCAAGTAATGGCAGAGAGGGACAGCGGGTCAAGAGCGTTTGCTGAGGGTCACCGCTGCTCGGGGAAGACCTTTAGTTTTCTGTTTCCAGGTTCCTCACTGTTTAGATGCTCACACAAGCTTTCCTCTCATGTGTGTTCCTCTTGCGGTGAGGAAAAATACCTTGAAGTACCAAAGAATGGTTCTAATGGCGTGTGGCAGCTTAATGCAGCAAGAATTCTGGTATCTTTCAGAGCTGCTTCAAGTTAAAGCAGGACTTTAATATGAAGTTTAGGTTTGTATTAGTCACTGCCCCCTCCCAGGCAAACTCAACATGACCTCATGGGGAGCAGAGTGGGGGTTGGGGGGAGTCTCACTTTTCTAATTTGTCATGTTTATAGCTCTCTGGCTGCTTTAAATCACAAAGCACACATTTATAATATCCCTCATTAAACACCATAAATAAAGGGGAAACCACACGGAGTTGGCTTGCTAAATGTCCCATTGCCTTCCCAGCTCCTCGGTTTCCTCAAAGACAAGAATGAGGCACGTCTGTCCGCCCCTGCAGGGCCAGCCTGCCGGACAGGACCTCGCCCTCCCCTGCCTGCCTTTTTGTTCAGGGCTGCAGAGGAACAGGAAAACCTGCTTTCCTGCTTTCTCAATACTAAGTGGGTTGGTCCTGCAAGGGCAAACATCCCCTCCAAGAACACCCCAAGACTCCATAGGACAGAAACGAAAGCTGGTCCTCCAGTAGAGGGCTGCCCCCAGGCCTGTGGCGCCTTACCCTGTCACCCTGGGAAGCCCCGCTGGCATAAGGTCTGCCTGGCATCCCCGAACACTCCAGCCTTCTCAGGAAGACAAACTGGCCCCGTCAGATAAAGGACGGAATTAGGAAAAGGCGTAGGCACAGGGAAGCACAGCCCAGAAAACAGTGCACAGGCGACTCATTCTCACGCCAGACTGGGGAACAAAGGGACAGAGGGCTGTTAAGCCCAGCAGGCCACATCTACAGAGTCAAGAACAGGGGCAGACAAAGATCAGACAGAAGCTTAGATACCTCCACAGGTATGGCTGTCTCTTCTCAGTCAGTAAGCCAACAGGTCCCACTCAGACTGTGGGGAACCCCTCCCCACATCCAAACAAATGCTGGAGAACCTGACCTGATGCCAGGGTCCATGTGCCCACACCCCTCTGCCAGTCTAACTCCCTTCAAGCCGTCAGGGTTCTCCACGGCAGGTGCTAAGGTGAGCACCTGTCTGCCTCCCTCTATCCTGACCACTTCGAATAAAACACCCCCCACCTGTTTCCCCGACAGGTCTGGAGCAGCATTCTGCGGACTGTGTGGAGAAGGGCCACTTTCTTCTCCAGTACCCTGTGGACCAATGCTTTTACAAAATACAAAGAGTAATTAATAAGTGAAATAAACAAGGACATGTAAAATATAATTCCAAATTCTCTATTAGTTTCAATAGATTATAAGCATCTACACATTTATTCTTTTTTGTTTGCTTTAGACAGGGTCTTTCTACACAGCCCTGCCTGGCCTAGAGTTTAGTATGTCGACCAGGCAGGCCTGGAACTCACAGAGATCCTCCTACCTCTGTCTTCGGAGTGCTGAGATTAAAGGCGTGTGCCACCACATACAGCCTATAGACATCTATTCTTAATTTTTATAGCTCTCTCGTCACATACAATTCATACCCACAATACACACCTGCATGCACAATTCACCCCTACACACACAACGCACCCCTACAAGCCTGATTCACACTACAAGACAGCCTTCAGCGTGAGACGGAAACCACACCTTAACTTCCTTCTGCTAAGACCGACTGAGTCTTCTATTTGGAATAAATGTTCACTGATCCTCTTTCTACCAAAATCTCCTTCAACCCCCTTTCTTCTGGGCTTCACCGATGTCTTTGTAGAAGGAGAATCAAGAATAACTGAGTTATTGGGAAGGGAAGGAAGTAGCCGAGCACTGAAAGGAGACGGGGGGGGGGGGGTGGACCCATCCTTCTGGGGCAAGGCTAGAGACACTGAGAGGAAGACATGAGGGGCAGTCACCCCTGCGACCATATTAACAAGGAGGCAGGCAGCAACCACGGTGTTAGGGCACCCACGGAAGATGGTGTTTCAAAGAGACAAGACCTGCAATCACATGCAGCCAAGGGGATCCAGGCTGAAGGCGAGCACATGCATTCATCTGTAATTCACCAAGTCTACACAGTGAAAACACTGAAGAGCGTCACATCCAAAACAGAACTCGGCCCCAGACACACAATAACTGCATCTCCCTCTGCGCATCTACAACAAGTCAACTACAGGACCGTGCATGAGACAGGAGGCATGCTGCCAGACTGCACAGCCTTGCTCTAAATGACTGTTTAGGAGGCCACTGTGTGTAAGGTGCCCTTCCATTTTCCCTTAAAGAAAAGAATGGAAGCCAGGCATGGTGGCCATAATTACAGTCTCAGGACTCTGCAGGCTGAGGATGGTGGACCAGCAGTTCTAGGCCAGTCTGGGCTACATAGGGAAACCCAGGCTAACCTGGGGAAAAAGAGGACCGGGATGGGGGGAGGAGAAAGGGAAGAAAAAGGAGGAAGGGAGAGGGACAGATTCATGATGATTGATCAGAACATTGGTATAAATTCAGAATATCAGCCATGAAGACCCATGGGTAGAAAACAGCCAGGTGGGGGAGGTGTACCCACGGTTAAACCGGCATTGGCCAGGGCTGGGTATTTTAAAGTGGACTAGCTAGATGGCTTTTAAAACACTCTGAAAAATGAAGATCCCTAATGGTTCACTGCTAATCCTGCCTTTGGTGAGGAATCTCATCTGTCTAGGACAGTTTATCTGGAAGCAGATACTTCTACACTCTCCCCAGGCCTGGGTGGTAGGGGGGTGTTCTCGGATTTCTGCCTCACAGCCCTCCTGGTTCTTCAGATCATGCATGGCTGAAATCTAAGGCTATCCTTAATACCTCCTGCTTAATGGCACCCTCGCCTCACCAGAGAGCAAATTTACCACTGTCTGGTGGTAAAGAGGACTCGTGAGCAGAGACTCAGACACAGGCATGCACACACACACACACTCACAGGCACACACATCTAACTGAAAAGATGAGTCCGCATTAGGAGTACTGGTTGCTCTTCTAGGGGACTAGACTTCAGTTCCTGTCACCCACATGACCGCTCACAGCAGTCTGTAACTCCAGTTCCACAGGATCCGAGAGCCTCTCCTGCTTTCCATGGGCACCCTACACATACATGGTACAGAGACAGACATGCAAGCGAAACACTCAAAACATAAAATACATTCTGTTTTTAAAAAGAATCAAATTGGCTCTGTCGCCAAGATTTCTTCCTGTGTATGTGTCTACAGCGTGGGTATGGGTATGGTGTGTGCACTTGTCATGTGGGGGAGGGGACGGCACATGGAAGTCCATGTCAGGAGTCCCCTCCTTCACCTCCGACCTTGTCATCAGGGACGGCACATGGAAGTCCATGTCAGGAGTCCCCCTCCATCGCCTCCGACCTTGTCATCAGGGACGGCACATGGAAGCTGATGTCAGGAGCCCCCTCCATCGCCTCCGACCTTGTCATCAGGGACGGCACATGGACGTCCATGTCAGGAGCCCCCCTCCATCGCCTCCGACCTTGTCATCAGGGATGGCACATGGAAGTCCATGTCAGGAGCCCCCCTCCATCGCCTCCGACCTTGTCATCAGGGACGGCACATGGAAGTCCATGTCAGGAGCCCCCCTCCATCGCCTCCGACCTTGTCATCAGGGACGGCACATGGAAGCTGATGTCAGGAGCCCCCTCCTTCACCCCCGACCTTGTCATCAGGGACGGCACATGGAAGCTGATGTCAGGAGTCCCCCTCCATCACTCCGACCTTGTCATCAGGGACGGCACATGGAAGCTGATGTCAGGAGCCCCCCTCCTTCACCCCCGACCTTGTCATCAGGGATGGCACATGGAAGTCCATGTCAGGAGTGCCCCTCCTTCACCCCCGACCTTGTCATCAGGGACGGCACATGGAAGCTGATGTCAGGAGCCCCCCTCCATCGCCTCCGACCTTGTCATCAGGGACGGCACATGGAAGCTGATGTCAGGAGTCCCCTCCATCGCCTCCGACCTTGTCATCAGGGACGGCACATGGAAGCTGATGTCAGGAGTCCCCTCCATCGCCTCCGACCTTGTCATCAGGGACGGCACATGGAAGTCCATGTCAGGAGTCCCACTTCATCGCCTCCGACCTTGTCATCAGGGACGGTACACAGAGGTTGATCTCAGGTGTCCCCTCCTTCACCCCCGACCTTGGTTTTTGAGACATGACCTCTCGCTGAACCTGGCACTTGCAGACACAGCTAGAAGGACTATCCAGCAAACTCCAGGGATACCTGTGCCCTCCTCACAGCTAATTCCAGGTCCATACAGCCACGCCTGGCCTTTTATATGGATGTTGGGGATACAAACACAGGTGTGCTCTCAAGGCAATCATTTTGACCAGCTGAGCCGTCTCCCCGGCTTCCTGAAACATCTCACGCGTGACTTATACCTCCTCTCAAATTATGGCGAAAGTTTAAGTAACATCTAAATCCAGCTCAGAACCCATCCATGTCCGGTCACCAGACCCCAGGGACGGTCACGGTACACATCCATGTCCGGTCACCAGACCCCAGGGACAGTCACCGTACTCCACAGCAGATTCCAACCTCGGGGTCTTCCATCACAAAAGCCCATGACAAGGAACAGTCAACCCTCCACATCTGCCTTTGTCCACCCTTCCCAAGCCTGGGTGGCTGAATCTGCACCCCAAATCTCCTTACGACTCAGCAGACTCTACTACCCCCAACTCCCCAAATATACCCCACGATTGCCTTCCTCTAAGCCCCCATTCCCATCATTCCCTCCAGAATAGCTCTCACCTCCCAGATCTACTTCCAGCTATAAATGCAATCTCGGCTGGGTTCTCCGAGTCTGTCTTCTTTCGGAGTCCCCACCTGGAGGTCACACCTCTCTCCTGAGGCCCCTTCCACATTTTCCTGACGCCTCCCCAACGACAGCAGCCTATATAAAGTTTATTTGACCATCTTGGTCTGTCCACAGATGGGACAGAATACTTTCCATCCCGGCTCACCAAAGCACCTGCCCCACACTGGGCGCACAGCACTCTTGGCATATAACAGAGACTCGACCAATGTGTTCACGTCACAGATACACGGGTGACATGAAGAAGCCCTGTAAGTAAAGCACTTGCTGTGCACCCGTGAAGATCTGAGTTCAAATCCCAGGACCCGTGTAAAAAGCCAAGAATGGTTCTATGAGCCTGTAACCCCAGCGTTGGGGGGCGGGGGCAAAAACAGGCGGATCCTGGGCCTAAAAAACAAAGAATTCAGTTCAGGGAGAGACCTCATCTCAAGGAGGATGTAATGCCCTTCTCTGTCTTTGCCACGCATGGGCACAGGCATGTGCGCCCTCATACTCCCACATACACAAAGCACGCACGAATATTACGTGCACACGTGTTCATACACATAACTTATTAAGATTATTCAATCAAGTTTTCAAGCATTCATAATAAAATTCATATTTTATACTTCCATTTCCCAAAAGGCTGAGCTCAATTCTCCCACAATTTGACCCGGGGTGGTCACAACCTCCATTTTTTTCTTCCAGAGGGTCAAACTGCCAAGAAGGCTCTTGATGAGAGCGTGAACAGAAAAAAAAAATGCTCTCCACCCCCCTCCTATCTAGATTCCGTGCTCTCTGGAAGGCAACGTCAGTGTCTTAACCAGCGTTTGCCTTTCAGTGTTTGGTAAGTGAACTAAAGACAACCTGGGAGCTGGGAAGTGGGCGAGCACAGTGCTCAAAAAAAAAATGGTAGGTATGGTGGTGCATGCAGTGTGAGGCTAGCCTGGTCTACACAGTGAGTTCTAGGACAGTCAGGACTAGATTGAGAGACTCTGTCTCAAAAACGAAACAAAAGAACAAAAAATTACTACCATGGCATTGCATTCTTCTCAGTTAATGTCATTTTTTTCACAAGACAGACGTGAAGCGGAGGAAACGTCACAAGACAGACGTGAAGCGGAGGGAACGTCACAAGACAGACGTGAAGCGGAGGAAACGTCACAAGACAGACGTGAAACGGAGGAAACATCACAAGACAGACGACGTGAAGCGGAGGAAACATCACAAGACAGACGACGTGAAGCGGAGGAAACGTCACAAGACAGACGTGAAGCGGAGGAAACGTCACAAGACAGACGTGAAGCGGAGGAAACGTCACAAGACAGACGTGAAGCGGAGGAAACGTCACAAGACAGACGTGAAGCGGAGGAAACGTCACAAGACAGACGTGAAGCGGAGGAAACGTCACAAGACAGACGTGAAGCGGAGGAAACGTCACAAGACAGACGTGAAACGGAGGAAACATCACAAGACAGACGTGAAGCGGAGGAAACGTCACAAGACAGACGTGAAACGGAGGAAACATCACAAGACAGACGTGAAGCGGAGGAAACGTCACAAGACAGACGTGAAGCGGAGGAAACGTCACAAGACAGACGTGAAACGGAGGAAACGTCACAAGACAGACGACGTGAAACGGAGGAAACGTCACAAGACAGACGTGAAGCGGAGGAAACATCACAAGACAGACGACGTGAAACGGAGGAAACATCACAAGACAGACGTGAAACGGAGGAAACGTCACAAGACAGACGACGTGAAGCGGAGGAAACATCACAAGACAGACGTGAAGCGGAGGAAACGTCACAAGACAGACGTGAAGCGGAGGGAACGTCACAAGACAGACGTGAAGCGGAGGAAACGTCACAAGACAGACGTGAAACGGAGGAAACATCACAAGACAGACGACGTGAAACGGAGGAAACATCACAAGACAGACGACGTGAAACGGAGGAAACGTCACAAGACAGACGACGTGAAACGGAGGAAACATCACAAGACAGACGACGTGAAACGGAGGAAACGTCACAAGACAGACGACGTGAAACGGAGGAAACGTCACAAGACAGACGACGTGAAGCGGAGGAAACATCACAAGACAGACGACGTGAAGCGGAGGAAACGTCACAAGACAGACGACATGAAGCGGAGGAAACGTCACAAGACAGACGTGAAGCGGAGGAAACGTCACAAGACAGACGTGAAGCGGAGGAAACGTCACAAGACAGACGACGTGAAGCGGAGGAAACGTCACAAGACAGACGTGAAGCGGAGGAAACGTCACAAGACAGACGTGAAGCGGAGGAAACGTCACAAGACAGACGTGAAGCGGAGGAAACGTCACAAGACAGACGATGTGAAGCAATGATTGGCTCCAATCCTGCACCAAGCTGGCTCCTCACCCAAGGAGAGGGTCAGAAAGAATCCGTTCTGCAGCTTGCGTCAACTGCGGCAGGTCAGGGTCCCCCCACCATGCTGGTGTCACACGCAGGCACCCGATCGAGACACAAAGATCACCACAGGCAGTACCTACTTTTCCTGGCATGTGGGCTCCAGCGAGAAGCTGGGAAGACTTTGGTGGAACCGGGTTGGGGCTTACTTTCTAGGGCAGAGACTATTCAACACGCTAAGACGGCACTGTACAGACGCCTGACAATGGAAGCGATTCTCAAATGCTGTACCCGCTCCTCTGTGGTGGTTTCAATGAAAATGGCTCCCACAGACTCATAGGGAGCGATCTTACGAGAGGGGCGGCCTTGTTGGTTCCAGAAGCTCAAGCCAGGCCCAGTGACTGCCTCACTCTTCCTGCTGCCTGCTGATCTGAATATAGAACCCTCAGCTGCCCTTCCCGTACCATGTCTGCCTGCACGTTGCCATGCTTCCTGCCATAAAGATAATGGGCTAAACCACTGCACTGGAAGCCAGCCAAATTAAATGTTTTTCCTTCCTTTAAGAGCTGTCGTGATCATGGTGTCTCTTCCCAGGGATAGAAAACCCTAAGACATGCCTATCAAAGGAGCCCGCCCCATCCATTCTACCACCTCAGGGCATGCATACCTATGGAAAATTTGTAAGTGTGATGGTTCCTAACACAAGACACTCCCTCTGGCAAGCCCTCCTCTCTCAAGCCACCTCTCACAGAGAAATTCTAAGCTGAGTGGTTCCTCAGGCGATCTAGTATACTAGCTCCTCCAGAGGAGGCCAGCCGCAGTCAGGAATCTCTGTGGTCAGCGGTGAGCCAATAAAGTCCCTTGAAAACTTAATATATGGGTCAGAGAGTTTAAATGGGTAAAGACGCTTGCTACCTAGTCTCACAACCTAAATTTGATGCCCAGGACCCACATGGTAGAAGGAGAGAAGTAAATACCAGATGTCCTCTGATCTCCGTGTGTGCATGGCGTATGTATGTATACACACACACAAACACACACACATCACAGAAAGAGAGAGAGAGAGAGAGAGAGAGAGAGAGAGAGAGAGAGAGAAACAGAGACATGTAACTCAAAAAATTCTAACTACTATCTTTATTGGTTTTTCACAAAATCAACTCCAAGGAATTCTGGCATATACAGTCTTCAGATTCATAAGAAAAAACATAAAATTTTCTAGGAAAAAAAACAGCGTTCTCTTATCACATTAACAGAAACTTTTCGAACAATAAAGAAAACTAGAATGCAAAATGAACATAGTAAAAGCCTAAGATGCTAACCCAGAGATTACCTACTCTGCCAGTTTTAGCAAAAACAATCGTTTATAGATAAATCGGTTTTTACGGCACCTCCGCGGTCGCTATGGGAACTCTGTTTTCCACTCAGGAAAACAGCACTGCGAGAAAGGCCGGTTAAATTAAAATTTCCTAGGAACAATCTCAGGATGACAACTCCTGGGCAGGAGGGGCCGCTCAGCAGCTAAGCCTACTGCTCTTCCAGAAGACCAGGCTCACACTGGGCAGCTCGCAACTCAGGGAATACACCACCCCTCACCTCTGTGGGCGCCTGCACGCACGGATACATAAAACACGCACCCAACACATGTACATGATCAACAGTAAAATTTTTAAAAAGAAATATGCCAGGCATGGTAGCACACACCTTTGATCCCAGCCCTGGGGAGATGAAGGCAAGTGGATCTCAGTGGGTTCAATGTAAGCAGCCGGGCCTACAGTGGGAGCTCTGGGCAAACCAGAGTTCTATAGTGAGACCCTGTCTCCACAACAACAACCACAACAAAGATACACAACCTTCCCTATAATAAAACAATATGAACCCAAATCGCCATGTTCAGTTATTTTCAGCCAAGGCGAAGCAGTCAGAAAGGTAGAGTGCCCTGCATTCACACCATTTTCCCCATATTAATGTACTCTAGGTAGAAGGCCCAGGAAGAGGGGGCTAGAGACGTGGCTCAGCAGTTACGAGCACTTGCTGCTTATGCAGAGGCCCCAGGGGTTCTGGTAGCCTCTACTGGCCTCCAACGACTCCAGGTACCCATGCAGTGCACATACAAACATACAAGTAAAACACTCATACACACAAAATAAATATTTAAAAAAAATAAGACCCAGGAGAGTGATGGCATCTCTTTCTCTCTCTCTCTCTCTCTCTCTCGCTCTCTCGCTCTCGCTCTCGCTCTCTCCCTCTCTCTCTCTCACACACACACACACAAACTTTATCTTTAAAGAGGGACCCACTATTTCCGCGGAAACACTGCCTGTATGACGGTACAAGGCCTCCCTTACAGACACAGTTCTTTGACTACAATTCTTTCGTCCTTCACCCGTTGCTGATACAGTTTTCATCACAGGAATTCTGTTGATGGTTCACTTCGTTTCTGCCTCTTGCATCCTAATACTCCTTACACAGAAACACAAAACCCCTTTCTGGGCTTAGAGACTTGTGAATGTCAATGTCACCTTCAGTCTGGCCCGGGACTAATAAAACGCACACAGGGGAGTGCCAACCGATGCTTCACATTCTTCCTTGATCCGATTAGCGTGGTCTGTGGAGTTACGTGAGGCGAAGACAACGCCAAAGCAATCATTTCCGGCCATCAGGGGAAAATCTGTTGGACCAGCAGATTTTGCTCTGGCCTCTAAAACTAGCTATCACAGACCATCTCCTAGCTGTGATGGACCTCATCTGCCTCTAAAACTAGGACGCTAGACCAGTTAACCTGTAAGTGACCCTCCATCTCCAGAATGTAAGCTCTCCTCTGCATACCACACGATTCTACTTTCCGGAGAATTTGTGGTACTTTCCAGAGGCTCAAGTTCAGCACTGAAGAGCTCTCACAGTGTAGAGCTGTGATCTACACTGGTATCTTGGCCAAACATGTGGCTCATGTCTGTTATCCCAGCACCCAGGAGCCTGAGGCAGGGGGGCTGTCTCCAGGTGAGTTCAAGGCCAGCCTGAGCTATAGCTTAAGTGTGTCTCAAAAAAGGAAAAAAAATACATATGAAAATATGCATATACAGGCAGTCTCTAACCATTCTGTTAAAAGAAAAATAAAAGGTAAATTTTAGCTGTGTGATCGTAAATAAGTCACTTCCTACCCCTGGTGTTCAGTTTCCCCACTAAAAAACAAAACTAAAAATAGAACAAACAAACAACAACAAAAACATAAAGTTAAAATCATCCGGATATTCCAGAGGCTCAGGCAAGATGAGGTTTGGGTTGGGTATTTTTTTCCCCAGAGGGTAGGGGTAGACATTATAAAACTCTCAAACACAAAATTTCATGGTTTCCCATGAACCTCTTTTATAAGCAGTGAACCCAAGGTTCTTAACCATTTGACAGAGAGAGAGGGGTGTGTGTCTGTGTGTGTGTACACGCATGAGTGTGTGTTCCAGCGTGGACAGATGCGTGTGGAAGGCAGAAGCCAACCTCAGATGTCATTCCTAAGGACCCACCCACCTTCTACTCTGAGGCAGGGTCTCCCACTGGGGCCTGAAGCTCACAGACATGAATAGGCTGTTGGGCCAGCGAACCACAGACATCCTCCTGTCTCCACCCCCCAGCGAAGAGACTGCCGGCAGACACCAGCGCACACAACAACGCAGGTTCTCACATCTTCACGGTAAGCACTTTACCAACTGTCCTAGGGTTTCTGTTGCTGTGAAGAGACACCATGACCACAGCAACTCTTACAAAGGAAAACATTTCACTGGGGTGGCGGTTTACAATTCAGAGGTTTAGGCCATTCATGTCAAGGTGGGACATGGCGGCATGCACGCAGACACAGTGTGGGAGAAGGGGCTGAGAGTCCTTACATCTTGGTCCTCAGGCCACAGGAAGTGGTCTGAGACACTGGGTGTGACTTGAGAATATATGAGACCTCAAAGCCCACCTCCACAGTGACACACTTCCTCCAACAAGACCACATCTACTCCAACAAAGACAGAACTCCCAATAATGCCTCCCCCTATGAGCTATGGGGGCCAATTATATTCAAACTACCACACCAACTGAGCAATCTCCCCAATCCCAGCTGGCAATATTTTGCTACCAAAATGCACACGTGGCCTTACCTCAGGAACACAACACCATGCACACCTGTGCAGGAGCTCATACCTCGGGAACACATGACGATGCACACCTGTACAGTTCACACCTCAGGAACACAGTCATGCACACCCGTACAGGAGTTCACATCCCGGGAACACACGGTCATGCACACCTGTACAGGAGTTTACACCTCGGGAACACATGGTCATGCACACCTGTGCAGGAGTTCACACCTCCAGAACACATGGCCATGCACACCTGTACAGGAGTTCACACCTCCGGAACACATGGCCATGCACACCTGTACAGTTCACACCTCCGGAACACACAGTCATGCACACCTCCGCTGGAGTTCACACCTCAGGAACACACAGTCATGCACACCCATGCAAGCGCTCACACCTCCAGAACACATGGCCATGCACACCTGTACAGGAGTTCACACCTCCGGAACACATGGCCATGCACACCTGTACAGTTCACACCTCAGGAACACACAGTCATGCACACCCATGCAAGCGCTCACACCTCAGGAACACAGTCATGCACACCTGTACAGAAGTTCACACCTCCAGAACACATGGCCATGCACACCTGTACAGTTCACACCTCCGGAACACACAGTCATGCACACCTCCGCTGGAGTTCACACCTCAGGAACACACAGTCATGCACACCCATGCAAGCGCTCACACCTCCAGAACACATGGCCATGCACACCTGTGCAGGCACTCACACCTCAGGAACACATGGCCATGCATATCTGTACAGGAGTTCACACCTCAGGAACACACTGCCAATGCACACCTGCACAGGCAATAAGGTGCACATACTTTCTAGATTATTAACTCATGAAAATCGAACACCTGAGAACCTTCAAACATGCAAAGAGTATGCCACATTCCTGCCTTTTTCTGTATGTCCTCTCTTGCTGCGACAATTCACAGCTGTGGCTACCTGGACGCCTCTATCCTGCTTCATCCTTACTCAAGAGTACAAATGTGCATCAGGAATGGCTCTCCATGAGCAGCATGCTTAAGGGGGGTGCAATTCCCCTTTATCTTGTCCTCAGGACCGACAACAGCAAGCGCCGAGCGGGCACTTAAGCGTGAGCCAAGCTCTACTCCAGTGTTCCTGTGCTAAGGGCTGAAGATGCAGTCACTCGGTCTTCCCAAAGATCTCCGGGATAAGTGCTATTAGGCTGTCCACTCTCTGGATGAAGAAACAGGAACAGGAAGGGGAAGAGCAGACCGGAGCCCCTGAGCCCCAGCCTTACCTGCTGACCTTGAGAGCAGGAATGCGGCCCTAGACACAGAAAACACTGGTAGGCCACCGACACACTCTGCGAAGAAACCAGCATGGAATCTAGAACTACAGCAAAGGACACTTCCATCACATCTGTGAGCACATCAAGTGTTGTCACAAGTAAAACGCTTTTCCCAGGTAAGCCGGTTTGTGCACACACAGACGACCACAGCCTGTTTCTAACATGCTAAACATCCTTCATTAGAACAGTTTCATATCCACATGACCAAACACGCATAATCTGGCAAGACACAATGTCTAGGGGCTGTAAGGACGGCTGTAAAGATGAAGGTTAAGAGCACTTACTGCTCCTGCAGACGGCCCCAGGGTCAGTTCCCAGCACAGACAGAGCGGCTTACAACTGGCTGTAACTAAAGTTCCAGGAGACCCGACACATTCTTCTGACCTCTGGGACATCGGACGCTCCCATGCCGCACTCAAACGTGCAGACGCTCATCCACATAGAACAGAGATGAACGTCTCAACGTTTCTGAAAATACAGTATGTCAGACGAAGAACAGAGTTTTAGCATAAACTCCATGGGAGTCGAATGTGACCCGAGATGGCTCACGCCTTCACCCCGACCTTCACTTTCAGATTAACAGACAGTAAGTGAGAAGCAGTCACTGGTATCTGAATTTTGCTTATCCCAGTCAACAAAGAGAGGGAGGGGAGTCTGTACCGTGCTGGCTCAAAGCTCTGACCAGATCAAATGTGCCCCTATGGATCCAGATGTGACCCACAGAGGATTCGAGATACAGACGGAGGAAAAAACAAACAGGACAAGTGAAAAGCAAGCAAATCAAAGTCTAAAACAGACAACTACCGTCCTGGTACTTCTTCCTGATTTGAGGGACTCGAACTGTTTGAACAAATGAACAGCACTGTCCACAGCTCCGGGGGCCTCAACTTGCAGCCATCCTCCTGCCTCAGCCTCCTCACAGCCTGGATGGCCACCACAACTGCCTGATGATTTTAACTGGCAGTATTTGACCTTTGTTCTGTTTTTAGAAAACTGAGTTCCCAAACACCCAGTTTAAAAGCCACCCTTGGATGCTCTACAAAGTCTGGGGAAACAAAGGAGAATAGAAGAAAATGAGTCTCCCTGGGTATTCGAAGTGTGTGCAAAATACTACCCAGGAAAGAGCGACAAGCTGACCTGCATCTTCTAGATGCAAACACAGAGCTAACATGATGATGCCCGTCAGGAAAGGGGGTGGGATTTCCACGGGTGGCAACAAGAAACAACATACTGGACTGTGTGGTGTGGACTCTAATCCGGACAATGGACAGCGGAGTAGAATAAAGTCAGCAGACACTAGGGCACAAGGGAGGAAACCCAGAGGACTTGGGGAACTGAGACGGGGAAATGAAACCTGGCAGGTGTATTATCTTTACTGAGTTTGCTTATTCACTGAGGGACAAAATGCTGTAGGACATAGCAGCTCATGCCCATAATCCCAGCTCTCAGGAGGCTGAGACAGGAGCATGGCCTATGAGCCTGAGGGGCCAGCCTAGCCTACAGTGCGTGCCAGGCCATGCCTGGGCTACAGAGCAAGATCTTGTCTCAAAAAAAAAATAAATTGTACACACACATACGTTTGTTGTGTATGTATGTGTGCACACAGATTCTGTTGTGTATGAAGAACTGAGGAAAACACAGTGAAGAGCAGAAGATAGTATTAAATTCATATACAAATAAGCATAAATCATGTTGAATAGCACAAAGGAAAAGGAGAGAAGGGGGGGGGGTCCATCTTAGTGGAGAGGCAGCCGGAGTGCGGATGCAGAGAACAGGGGGCATGCCGGCAGCTGAACGGGATGGGGCAGGGGGTAATTACTAAGCCAGGCTGCTGGAAAACCTTCCGTGAGGTTGGCGTAATGACCAACTGAGAGGCCAGGGGTGAGCAGTGGGGGGGCACCTGCTACAGAGCATGGGGGTCTTCAAGATAGAGCAGCAAACCTGCGGTGCTCCAGGATGGGGTGAGAATCAAGTCCAGAGCCCAGAGAAGGGGGACCCTGGCCCCAGCTCTGCAGGGCAGGACACAGACAGAAGAGGAACCGAAGATTTGCGCTCTCCCTCCCAGGCATGCAGAAAGGCCAGCCACAGCTGAGGGTGGCCAAACCTGCCTTAATCTGGGAATTCAAGGTCATCATCCACCACACAGCAGAAACTCAGGACCAGGCTGAACTGCATCACGAGGCTATCTCAAAGCACACCTGCAGAGGACTGAAGAACTGCCCTTTGGAGTCAGGCGTGGCCACGGGACGTCCTTTAGCCAATTAGGTGTGTGAGCCTGGTAGGCCAGGTCACCATCCTCCACAAAGATTCAAGATGATTCAACACGGTGGCTGTTTGTATCAAACCAGGTCACAGGACAAGATCACCTGGGCACACAACCTGCTCTCAGTGTTGAGGTAGGGTGCTGAGAACACTCTGTGGCTCTACAGCACTGAGATTTGGGGTTCTCGGACCCTAAGGACCGAGTCACGACGCAGCAGAGCCTGACGAACAGAAATTCAATCAACGGTGATAAGACGGTTTCCTCATTAGGAAACAAAACTGGCCAGCCTGTAGCACGTGCCTTTAGTCCCACAGCACCCAAGAAGCTGAGGAGGATGGATCTCTGGGAATTCAAGGCCAACCTTGTCTACACAGTGGTGGGGAGGGGGTGTCCCAGGCCAGCCAGGGCTGCAAAGTGCAACTCTGTCTATAAAAACAAAGACAAAAACGTAAAAAGGAATCTGATTTGAGACAGAAAGTGAGAACTTAGGATTCATCACCAAACTCAAGCACAGAAAGGTGAAGACAGGTACCAGAAGATAACAGGAAAGCCGGGAGACCAACTTGCACTGAGCTAAGCTTCTGAGAGCCCAATTAGGGGAGAGATTAGATTCTACAGGCCAGCGGAGCGTCCCTGTGGCAGGGTGGGGGGGGGGGCGTGGGTGGGAGGCAGTGGAGGTGGCAGCGGTGGGGACACAGGGAGGAAGAGGTCAAAGAGAGGCCAGAGGAGTCAGGCTAAGGACTAAGGTCCACCCCACATGGACAGACGCCCATCACAGAGGCCAGGAAGCTAAGGGTGATAAGGACACAGGCAGACCCAGGAGGTGAAGAAGAAAACAGGAAGGTTCCATAGCCTGGACTGAGCAACCAAGGGCCCCAGTGACCACCGACGGCCTGGGACAGTCTGCAGGCAGCATCTCAGCTAACTCGCTGATTGCAACCTTTCTTTCCCCAGTTTGTTCGATCTGAGGGATGTCATTTTTATTTCTAGGTGGCATAGAATCAGAGGTGCTCAAATACACATCAGGAATGACATTAACTGGTCTTCATACAAAACAAAAAAACTACAGGAAATGACGGTCGTAGTACAGCCCGCTTACCCCAGATCACAGCACGGTCACATTCACCGCTCCTGCCGATAAACCTCAAAATAGCAAAAGCGATCACAGATTGAAGGACTAGGGAAAGGATGTGGGGAGATAAAATACAAAACGTGACCTTTCTATAGCCCCTATCCAAACAACATGAGCCACGACCACGCTGCAATCGAGTTCATGATGAAGACTACACAGGCACCATAGGCACACCACACAGATTTATGCTAGATAAAACGATGTTATCATAGAAACACCCCTTCAACCTCATTCTTATAAAACTACCCCTATCACATTGGATGGCTTGTGCCCAAAATCACGTGGTTTGTTTGTTTGTTTTCTAATCTGAGTTTCTCTGGAATGAACACACATTCCGGCTAAACGTTTTTTCTTCATATTCCTTCCCAATGTTCCCTATTTCACTGCATAGACTTTTGTAAAAACGCGCCTTGGTTCATACTTATAAATAGTTCAACCTGGATTTTACTTCCTTTAAGTAGGGATTTTAGCTCCAACCAGCCACATTTACTAAACCTCAGTAATGTGTCAGACAATATTCTTGGAGCTTTGACAGGATTTACTCATTTAATCCACAAAACTCTGAATCAGCGCTACGGGCACGCCCACGTCTCACACAAGAAATTCTGGGCCCTCGGTAACTCAGCGCTCTTCATGATACATCCGGTTAGTAACAAAGCAAGGGTGTCCCATAAGTGCCCTGTCCAAAGCCTCAGACTAACCCACCGCCTTCCATCCGGTTAGTAACAAAGCAAGGGTGTCCCGTAAGCCTCAGACTAACCCATTGCCTTTCATGCTGTCTTGTGAGGACATTCTTGGGTTTTTTAAGGGACCTGTGTCTTACTCAGACTACTGTACGACTTTTACCCAGTTTGCACACGGTCGGCATTTCACACTTTCTGCCCTGAATGAGCAACACTGACTCCAGTGCACATTTCAGGCCAGATGGGTCTGTGATTGTAAACACCGGGCCATGGAATGGGAACACACCAAGGCTCTTGATGTGTGTACGCGCATGTGTGTCAGAGTGCAAAGAGGTTACACCATCTGTCATGTTATAAAGCTCCAGGAGACACCGTGTGAGCAGGGACCTGCAATTGTGGGGCAAACTAGCTCTACAAACAACATGTACCCATCCTTGCAAACGCATCTTCTCTATCAGCAAATCGGGCAGAAAGGGTACCTTGCTTTGGTTGATTCTTTTTTAATTAGCAAGAATAAACATTTTGTTGTTGCTTTGTTATAAATTGGCTAACTATAGTCCCTTCTTTCAGGAACTGCCTACTAATGTGATATGACTTTTGTTTTTTTATATCTGTCGGGATGCTTTTCTTTTTAAAACTTTGTGTAAGATTCATAAGGTTTTTGAATTAAAGTATAATTACATCATGTCCCCCATCCCTTTCCTCGCCCAACCCATTCCATGTTCACCCTTACTCCCTTCTCAAACTCAAGACCTCTTCGTATTATCTTCCACATATATCCCGTGTATCAATATAAAAGTGTGCTAACCTGCTCGGTGCATTTGGTGTTTCTTGTATGTATACAATCTCGGGACTGCCCGACTGGTACTGGATAACCAATCACGGGGCTCGCCCTGCGGAAGACACACAGCACTCACAACACGGCAGATAACACCAGAGGACAAGCGCCGTCTCTCGTGAGTTTACTGACTGCCACTGAGGGCACCTGGGATACAGAATACAAGTTCCACGGGAAGATGTGGCAGCAGTTGGCAGTATCTGAGAGTTGAGGGTGAGAAGTTCAAGACCCGGCCCTTTCACTTATGGGGATGACCTCGGAAGACATAACCTCCCCATAAGTGAAGTTCTCACAGGCGTCAGAGAACATTGTACGTGCTACATAAACGCTGTCTCCGGTTCACTTTATCAAGATATCCAGTCCTTCCCACACTAAGACAATAAAAGCTCACATTTGTAAATAGCTCTGCATGCCTTATTAGGGGAACTTTTGGTTGTTTTACGATGTGGCCCTGGTTGTCTTGAGTGCACAGATCTGCCCGCCTCTGCCTCAACAGTCCTGGAATCGAAGGCACATGCCTTAAACATTTTCTTTATGTTTTTTGTTCCGCGATTTTTGAGACAGGCTCTGTCGCTCGGGCCAGTCACAAACTCACGGTGCTCCCCCTGCCTCAGTCTGGGGTGACAGGTCACTGAGCTGGGGTGACAGGTTTGTGTCCACGTGGCAGCCTCCAAACGCCACATCTACCTTGGTTTCGATAGTGTTCCTGTGTACTATCATCAGTCTGACTGAAGGTGTCTGCGGTGTCTGCCTACCCAGAATATGTGCTCTACCCAGACAGAGAACTAACTGCTGCAGCAGCATCTTCTGGGCACCCAGCAGCGCCTGAGCCCAGAATAAACATCTGCTTACAAATTCCTTCCTCCCCATGCAACCCAATTCAGGGCATTACTCGCGAGAGAGCGTGCTGCCCCTGACATTCAAAAGCACTACGAAGAAAGAAATGGAACCTGCTGTTCATTATCTAGCTGGAGATGGGTCTCCACCCTGCTTCCTGTACTCTGGGACATTTCTGTTTGTTAGGACTCCACGAGAGGGTGGAGGAAGACAAGAGAGGGAGCACGCAGGCCAGTTCAGTTGACAGTGTGCTAACATATCCCATTTAAAGTTACAGCCAAAATGAGGTTGTGCCTTATCTGAGGATTTCGGGTCTCGGGTTACCTCAGATAACACTACATGGGTGGGAGAGGCCCCAAGCACAGAGTGCAGGCAGGATAGTCTCTCCCCACGCCTCTGACCCGCCTCCCTTCTCTAGTAACACAAAAGAAGAACCAGGGATGACTTGACCTGGGTCACTTCACTTCACAGGGCTGTATCTCAGCGGGGTGTGGAATGGTGTCCTTGGCAAGGACTTGACATCCAAGGAGAATTTGAAGGGGAACACACTGAGATAAGATCAGCAAGGACGTAGGGACTTGCAGCCAGATGACTTGTGTGCTAGTTCCCAAGTGTAAGGATATGGGCAAACCTAGCTGGAGTATCATGACACACGAATCTTTCAAAGAAGCAGTCTTCGTATGCCTTGGTGGTATATTCTCTTCAACCTAGGTTGTGACAATGCTCTCTGTAACACAGCTGACAGTTAAAATTCCTTCAGGAATTCAAAAGCAGCCACAACTCGGTTCTGGCATTCCTGCCGGGTAAGCATACATTTTAAACCTGCGGCCCTCGGCCCTCTAGACTATTCTAAATCACAAAAAGCATATTCTGTGTCTGTGAAGATTCTCAGTCATAACCAGAAATCAAAGACTACTTTTCCTACAGCTTGGAACGTCTCCAGCAATATCTGTGCTGCTCATAAAGACGCTCGGAAGCAGAGCCTGTGGAGTTAGGGTGAAAGATTCAGCAAATAATCTGGTCCGAACCGTTACAGCAAGAGACCTGAGGTCCAGAAAAAGAGCACCAAACCCAGCGATTGTAAGCAGCTGCCAGAATCCATGCTAGCACCAAGAGCTATAACCAAGCCGTTCATTTCCCTGCCCGGAAACTCTGAACACCATGCCCACTCCGCAGGTGGGGAAACTGAGGCCTAAGAATGTTAAGCTGCACACCTGAGAATGCACAGTCGGTCAAGGACAGAGCTAGAAACACAACCCATGCGCCCAACTGCTCAGCTTCAAGGATGAAAACCTAGAATCCCACCCTCATGGAGTCTTTCTCCAACACAAATCGTTCTAAGATTCATGAGTAAGCTAAGCACGTTTTTAAGCCCCGCAAAAGTTGTGTGAGGGCTGGAGAGATGGCTCAGTGGTTAAGAGCACTGCCTGCTCTTCCAAAGGTCCTGAGTTCAATTCCCAGCAACCACATGGTGGCTCACAACCATCTGTAGTGAGATCTGGTGCCCTCTTCTGGACTGTAGGAATACATGCAGACAGAATACTGATAATACTATATACATAATAAATAAATTTAAAAAAAAGTTGTGTGAATCTTTAAAAAGCAATCAAATAGGTTTTTTAATTCATGAATTTTGAACATTAGATTATTAGTGTCATAAAAAAGCATTCCAGTCATGAAGAGAACTATTCTAGTTTTTAAAAATAAATACTATATATACAGGCGTGAGATGTGTTAAGAGGCCCAAGACTCATAGTCAGCAGGAAAGGAAGGCGAAAGAGAGAGAGAGAGAGAGAGAGAGGGAGGGAGGGAGGGAGGGAGGGAGGGAGAGAGGGAAGGAGGGAAGATGAGGCGCACATAAACCAAATCTGACAAAACCTTGGTAATTATTTAGTTCAGATAACGAAACAAAGGTTCTCGATTTTTGTATATTGATTCTTAAGCTCCTCAAATTAACACAGAATGATCTGGAAGAGCCCATAGATCTGAGTCCATAAAAGGGGAGGGGAGAATCTCTGGAGCAATGAAATCTGTGCAAGCATGTCACTTCTTACGTCAAAGTTCTTACCGTGGCAACCTTGCTTATGCACTGAACTGTCTCATTCATCGTATGAGAGGCCTGGGAAGAGCTAAATGGCGCCACACATGGCTGTCCCGGGCCATCTTCAGGGATGGAAACCATTCGCTGAGCATTGGGTATGCTGTGGACATGGGGCTAGCACTAACCCAAGTTACCAAAGGCAGAGACAAACAACACTTTCATCTAAGCATGGATGGATGGACCAGGGTATGGTTGCTGCTCCGCCTCCTGAGAGAACCGGGATCACCTGAGGTCCTCAGAGACAGAGATGGGCCGGAATTTATGTGACAGGTGCACCCGCTGTGACTTCCTGGCAGGCACCGGGGCAGCAAGAGGAAGAGAGTAGAAGGTGAGATTCATGGGTAATTTTTAGTGTCTTGACAACTCTCCCAGACACCCTGTAATGCATTCCCCATCCAGCCCAGGAGCCTACGCTAGATGTACGCGGTGGCTCATCTGCTTCCTCGTATTTTGTAATTATTTCATCACAGAATTCATCAGACAAGCAACCACAGACAGAAAAAATTAAGAGCTGAGACACAAGCTATTTATACTTAAAGAGTTTCCAAGGAAATCGTATAGTGCTAGCCGTGTCGTTAGAGCAAGGCAGCAGAGGCGTGTCACCTCTGGAAATACGATTGTACACAGGCCGCTGTCAGCAGGTCCTCACCAGGACACAGATATTCAAGGACTGCAGCCCATGGGTGATCCGTGTCGTTAGAGCAAGGCAGCAGAGGCGTGTCACCTCTGGAAATACGACTGTACACAGGCCGCTGTCAGCAGGTCCTCACCAGGACTGCAGCCCATGGGTGATCCGTGCCGCCATGCCTATGTTGCCATCTCTGTGTTCTCTCTAAACGGCTCACAAAACTTCAGTGAGTGGGGGGCACTACAGACATCATAGCACTATAAAATGTTGCATTGATTCTACTTTTTCCTAACATCCCTGATGAGCACAGCACCCCAAATAAGAAAGAGTTCCAGCTAAGAGGAGAGATGCGGTTGAGGATGCTGGTTTTCTCATTTGATATTCTCTCTCTCCTGTAACTCCAGAAGCCAGCAAGCAATGGTGCTTCAGCAAGGGTTATATCACAGAGAGGGCCGGTTCTGTTCCCAGCTTCTGCTCCATTCTTCAACGGATCAACTTCTATGAAACTGGAAAATAAAACCTGTGTTTATCACAGATCAAACTGAAGCTTGAAAAGTCTAGAGTGAGTTAGCAGGGCTGGCAAAGGACGGGAAACTCAAACTGAGCAGACTGGATATGGAAATCAACACCAACCTCCACCAACATCATTCCTGCAATCCTGTCTGCCCAGGAAGGGCATCGATCTGCCACCGAACCGAAGAAGCATCTGCCCTGTGTTTATAAACAACGCTCCTTTGGCAATCCCACACACACAGCACCACAAAGGCCACAGATCTCCTCACATGTTCCAACAAACACACCCACAAACAAGTCCCCTTCACGAAAACAAACGCGAAGAACTGCTAAAAGTTTCCAGCTGCCCTGAGGAGAGCTCCCCCCCAGCACAGACTGCTGCTCTCCCAGCACCAGACCAGCGATCTGAGCGTGCCCTCTTTTCCAAATACACCAGGGCCGTCCCTGGCTGCGGAAAAGTTGATCTTAAAAACTTCACCTTCCTCACCACCCAGAGGCCTGTTCTCCCCAGAGCTGCTGCCAAGAATAGGCTCATCTTGCTTTGCCTTGCTCTGCTAGCCTCAAATCCCCAGACTTCGAAGCAATTTGTACCGAGGATGAGATGAGCAAGCCCACCCCTAACCAGTCATGAGAAGCCTCCGGACGCCAGCCAGCTCGCGACACTGGGCAGAGATCTGCACACCCAAAGCATCCGTGGGAATATCGCCACGCTGGACCCCGGGCTGGGTGGGAAAGACCCCACCTCATATTACACTCTCCCGGGCCGGGGCACCTGCCAAGCCCCCCAGAACACGGACGATGGGGTGGAGAACAGAGTTACTTCCCAGTTGGCAGAGGACAGGTAACGTGGGGGCAGGGAAGCGGACAGAGGGCGGAAATTTCCCAGGAGGACAGGAACAGCCCAGGGAGGGCAAGCTCGGACTCTGGAAGTTGAGTCGTCGTCCTTCCCCACCCCACCCCCTCTTTCCCTCTCCGCTCCGGTAAATCCGGAGCACCAGCCAGGCCACCCGCCCTCGCGCCCGCCACCTGCGCGCCCCGCTCACCAGAAGCACCGAGCCGCGCACCACCTCAGACACGCTCTGCCGCAGCTCCGCCGCCGTGCCGGGCTTGCTCAGCGCCCGAGTGAACTTCCGAGTCTCCGCGGTCGCGGGGAGCGGCTGCTGCGCCATCCTCCGGCCGCCGCCGCCTCCACCGCCGCCGCGGGCCCCGGAGCGCGCGCGCGATCCGGCCCGGTCCGCAGCCGCAGCCAGGTGCGCCCCCAGCACGCGATCCCGGGTCCCCGCCGAGTCGTCAGGCGCAGCAGCCCAGGCCACGCCCTCGGTGCCGCGTCACGCCCAGAGGTGTCTTCCTCGGGCTCCAGTGCCTGGGGCGGAGGCGCCTCGGCTCACTCGGGACGATCTTGCGTGCAGCGCCCGCCCGCTGCGGCTCCCCCATGCCACCGCCACCAACCTCGGCGAGCGGCCGCCTCCTAGGGGCGGGGTGTCCGGCGGGGCGGGGCCGGGCGAGCCTGAGGGAGGGGGGTGGTAGAGGAGGGGCTGGAGAGCGGGAGGGAGGACCGGACCAGACCCGGAGGGCACGGACCCTGAGCGTCTTCAAGCAGGTCACCCCAAGAAACTATGGAGGCCTCACGGAGCCCTTGAGGGTGCGGGCTCGGTGGCACCATGATACCCTGGACCGGGCATCCTAAAAAGTAGTCTTTTTTTTTTTTTCAATGTGACACGGAGAAGACACAAATCTCTCCCTGGAGACCGCGGCCGGGTGGATCCCCAGACGTCGAGCCGGCGGTGGAACTGGACAGCATTGACCAGGACAGGCGAGGACCCATCGCAGACCTCAGCCCGCGTGCTGCGTCCCGTTGGGCGCCAGCAGGACTCCTGGACATGGATTATCTCGGCTGCAGCCTGAGGACAGCGGGCTGCAAGGGGCTGGTGTGACCCAGCGGCACCGCCATCGGTCTGCACCCCGGGGCCGAGCCTGGGAACCCCAGAGTCGTCGCTGCTGACCCGTGCCTCCGAGAGGACAGTCTTGCGCAGCCCTTCCCGCCGTCCCCCTCCTAAAGCATGGGGGACACAGCCTTAGAGCCTAGCCAGGTGGGGAGACCGCGGGTAGGAAGCGGAGCTTTGCCTACAGCGCATGCTCCTGGGCTTCGGTCTGGGCGGGTTCTCCAGCCCAAAGCCTGTCTGAATTCAGGGAGGCTCCACTGATTGGTCCGACTGCTCTAACCACCCCACCCTGTCCGCAGGTCCTACCTGCCCGGTCCGCCACCTGGCTTGGGTGGCCTTCAAAATGAGGGGCGGGGCGATTTCTCAGGACACCTCGTGGTCAAGTTTCTGGAGACTTTTTGGAAAAAGTTGGAATTGCAACCCACCTCCCCCAAAAGCCAAAACCCTGGCCAAAAGCTAATTTTAAAGGGGAAGGGCGAAAATGACCTAGTTATAGAGGGCAAAACCACCTCCATTCCAGACTTAATGAGCAGGCCTGACACAGTAAGACCTGGAGCTCAGGCATGCAGTTGGTACTCAATAAATGCTTGCTGGAATGGCTTCTTTTCCCCTACTGAGTTGAATCCGCAGGATGTAACACTGAACGAGCCTGCCAGGTTGAAAGATTTTTTTTTAATTCCTTGTTTTAAGATTTTTGTTGTGTTTTTTTAGTTTTGGTTATGTGTATGGTGTTTATGGAGGCCAGGACTTTTTTTTTTTAATTACACTTCAGATTTTTTTTTCTCCTCTGTGAAAAGCTGGAATAGCCTAGACATTTCTCAGAGTAGAACAACGTGATAATAGAGCTGGGGCAGGCCAGCCACACCCTGCTTTTTGTGGCGAAACTAACAGTTTTGTCTGACTGTCCATGACTTGTGTTTGTGGCTCTGAGTTTCACTGGAGATGGCAGCCCTGGTATATGAACTGAGATACTAGTCTGGATCACGGAACCCTCTGAACTCAACTGTCTAAGAAGCCAACTGGACCCCAGCTGCGTTACAGCGGCTCTAACAGGTCTTAATTAAACGAAGGATCTGGATCTGGCCTATAGGTCAGTCTGCAAAGACAACGAGTTCTTTACAGGGTTTTGTTTTGTTTTTTCTGTTTGAATATTTTGTTTTCTTGAAACAGGGGCTCTGTAGCCCAAGCTGCCCTCAGATTCAGGGCAATCCTCCTGCATCAGCCTCCCAAGTCCTGAGGTTGCTGCTGCAAGCTATAACACCTAAGTACAAATGCTTTTTAAAATCCCAGTCGGTCCTGCATAGTGGTGCACACCTCTAATCCCAGTACTCAGAAGGCTGAGGCAACCCGATCTTAGGTTCAAGGCCAGCCATGTCTACAGGGCCAGTTCCAGGACAGTGTGGCTCTGTAGAGAGAACTGTCTTTTAAAAAATAATAATAAGCCAGGTGGTGGTAGTACAAGCCTTTAAGCACTTGGGAGGCAGAGGCAGGCAGATCTCTGTGAGTCTGAGGCCAGCCTGGTCTACAAGAGCTAGTTCCTAGACAGGCTCCAAAGCTATAGGAAAACTTTGTCTTGAAAAAGCAAAAATAATAATCCCAGAACCGTATTACCCTATCACCAGCCCTTTCCTGAAGAGACAGACTCATAATAGGAGGAGGTCCTTCAGCACAGAAGTGCCACCGATCCTCAGATATGGCTTGAAATCTTTCTGGAGTGAATTAATGGCTGCTCTCTGTAAACAGGGTGCCAACGACAAACCCAAGTACGGTTACATGGAAGTCCAGCTTGGGAAACAATGAGTTTATCGGTTCATTTCCCTGTGTAAGGAGCTACTTACAGGAGCTTCGCTCTCTTGAAGCAACGACGCGCACCGCCCTCGGCTTTCGGTTCAGCAAGCACAAGGAATGCCGGGAACCTTCCAGCACTATATAGGCTCTCTCCTCGAGAGACTGCGAGGACCGCGTGCAATTAGGGCAAAATTACGTACGGCTGCTGAGCCATGCGGGGAGAGTGGCCGGAATCTCCCATGGGGGGTCCAGTTAGTGTCCCCGCTCCTTCTCTGAGGAAACCTAAGTGATCAGAAGACCGCATCTTGATGGTCCTTGCGAGCAGTCGCAGCTGCTCCATTACAGAAGGTGACCATTAATTCCAAGGACGCCCCTACGAGTCAGGCACTCCTGGTGGGTGGGGTTTAAAATGCCAACGTCTACTTTATCTTGAGGGAGGAGCCTGACCTTTTCAAATCTAAAAGAAAGTTTCCTTTGTGTTGGCAATGAGTCTAGCAAGTACTGAAGACATTTAATTATAGTCAGGCTTGAGATTTTTGCATATAAATGACTAGCACAGACAAGTATTTACAGTTCAAGCTATTACCCACCTTTTGACGACCTTTCTGCGTCACGTCTTATTCACCTTAAGATACACACCTGTTCTAATGACTTATTAGTTCTGTTTGGTTTCTGAAGTGTCTCCTCAATAGTAAGAGGTCTCCATTTATGATGCACCTGCCTCAAGCTCCCGTCCTGGGGTTACAAGCATTCTTTAGACACCTGGAAATGTGGTTCGCCTTAAACCTCTTCAGAAGTCTTGAAAGAGCATATCTATTTTCAGAAAGAAGAAAAAGTAACCTGCTAAGAGTGGGTACTCCCAGGAGCTGTAGAGGTGGCTGCTCTTCCAGAGGACCGGGGTTTTAATTCCCAGCGTCTACATGGAGACCCACAACCGCCTGTAACTCCAGCTCTGGAGAAATCAGAAATCAGTGTCCTCTTTAACCTCCAAAGACACAGCTCATACATGTACATCCACACAGGCAAGCACACGTACATAGACATAAATAAGGCACCAACTCACATATGCACATTCATACAGACAAACACACGTGCATACACATTCATACAGGCAAACACGTACATACACATAAATAAGGCACCGACCTATACATGCACACTCATACAGGCAAAAACACATAAATACACATAAATAAAAATTGAAAGTTAAATCTTGGAAAAATAAGCCTGCTTTTCAAGAGCAGGGACAAATTATAAACAGCCAGAATGATATCAAGGCTAAACAGAAAATCCGAAGTGCTTTTAAAGTCCTGACAAAGGCAAGGCATGGCGTTCTACATAAAAGAGTCTAAGGAACGTACACACATGCAAAAACCTACTAAAAATAATAAACCAGGTTTGCAGTGTTGTAAGACATGAGATTTACATCCAAAAAGCATTTTGTTTTATATGTTAGCAATCGAACAATCCAAAACAAATTAGGAAAACAATTCAACCTACAGTACCATCAAAAAAGAATAAGTTATGCCTATAACAAATCCAAGACTTGTACATTAAAAACTAGAATCTGTGATTGAAAGACAGTGCAGAGGGACTTGTTATGACGTCAAGCCATATTACAAGACATAATATTAAAATAAAGGCAAAGTATAGTGGCACTGCCTATGATCCCAGCATCAGGAGGCGAGGCAGGATTATATATTTAAGACCAGCCTGGATGGAGTGTGTTCTAGGCCAGCCTAAGCCAATAGGAAAACTTTGTCTCAAACACTAAATTGTTCAAATGAAAACAGTCTCCCAGTTAACATATGTGCAATCCCTATCAAAATTCCATCATGGATGAACAGATAAGCAAAACATGGTCTCTCCATGCAAAGAGAAACCACTCAGCTACAAGAACATATACTATTTTATGTTATAATGTACATGACCTAAAAACCAGAATGTTGAGTATAAGCGATCAGATACAAAGGTCACTTAACCCATGATTTTATGAATACAAAGTTGTCAACACAAAAACAACAACAACAAAAAGCCAGCTCTCACCCTAAAGGGAATAAAAGATAGTTTATCCTAGAGCCAAATCTGACTGGGCATGGCCTGGGAATTTAGGTTACCCCAAATTCCATTTCCTAAAGCGGAAGCATTTTCACGTTTTGTATAGTTTTACAGAACAAAGGAAGTCATGAATCAAGGTAAGTTTAAAATACATGGGTGGATGTCATCGCTCTAGAGGCAGAGGGACCAGGGAGAATGGAGCTTCCAAAGGAAGTGGACTAAAGCCTTGTGTATAGTCAACTTCATTCAGGGCGTGAGCTGATTTATACTCTGAGGGTTAAGAGTCACCTAAGTGTACAGTCACAAGGACACCCTGCCTGTGGCAGAATCTTGTTTTGCATAGAGGCATAGAAACAAATAAAATAGCCAGCCTTAAGGAGTAATCTAAACTTCTATCCACTCTACCTGGGAGGGGCATGAGAACACATTCCAAGAACAACTAAGGTCACAAGACTCTTGTTTTCTTGGGATCTTCTCACAAGAGCTCAGAATTCTCACACAGCTCCATTCTTGGACCCTGTTCTAGCAGGTGGGTACCGTCAGAGAGGCGTGGTGACAGCAAGAAGGGGAGGCTTTCTTTACAGGCCTCGGATGCTGTTTGATGACATCCTTGGCTTTGAGGCTGCTGGAAGCTAAGTTAATGGGTTCTATTTGTCACAGGATGTCAGTGCAGACACAGAGGCAGTGAGACGCAGAGGCAGTGGGATGCAGAGGCGGGTGGGGAATGGCTACTCGTGAGGCTAAGGCTAGCTGAGATAAAGTGGTTAACTCTGGGCCGGCTACATCCCAACCCCTCTACATCGCTGCAAACATCTTTGCAGACACACCTTCTTTCCAGGAATTCTCATTCACAAAATGTCCAGAGCTAGAAGAAACAAATCCACAGACGCAGAAACTAAGTTTGTGGTTGCCATTGGCTGAAAAGGAATCACGGAGAAAACTGCTAACGACCATATATTGTGTGATGTTTTAGTCTTTTGGCTTTGGGGAAAGCCTGCCACCCAGCTCCCAAACAAATGCCTGGCCTTAGCTTGGGTTGTTTCTTGCCAGTTTTCCTTAACTTAAATTATCCTCACTACCGTTTGCCTCTGGGCTTTTACCTTTCTCTATTTCTGTATACCTTCCTTTACTTCTTTCTCCATGGCTTGCTGTGTGTAAGCTGGGTGACTGACCCCTGACACTTCCTCTCCTTGTTCTCTTGCTCCTTGTTCCCCTTCATTTCTCCTTCTATTTATCCTCTCTGCCTGCCAGCCCCTCCTGTCCTTGCTTCTGCCTTGCTATCGGCCGTTCATCTCTTTATTAGAACCATTAGGTGTTTTAGACAGACACAGTAACAGCTTTACAGAGTTAAACAAATGCAACATAAACAAAAGCCACACACCTGAAAATAATATTCCCCAACAAGCATAGAATTTCTTCTTGTAAAGAACTAAATATGCCTCACACCAAAAGATACAGACAGCTAGAGGACACCGTCTTGACTTTGAACGTGACTGTGTAAGTTGGGAACGCACTGTTGGGTTTTGAACCTAGGAATATGTCAGTAGATGTCCACCAGCCCTGTTTCTCCCCCTGGATGAGCAGACAGAACTTCTAACCACCTCGTGGTGGGCTAGGACAGTGCAGCAAGGTCTAGTTAACAGAAGTAGATGGAGATGGTACATGAAATTTTTATGCCTGGCCATAAAGCTCCCTGCATGATCCTCCAGCCTCACTCTTCCCTCTGCCACAGTAACCATGGGAACCAGACGTGAAGGTGCCTGCACCTCTGAGTCATCCTTACAGAAGATCACCCATTTCCTGAAGTGTAGTGTTCACACTGGGTTGTTATAATCAAAAATGGAACTGGTGTCAAGCCACAAGGTTTGGAGGTGGTGACAGCTGTGTCAGGCCAAGGCCAGGGAAAATAGGAAGCATCCTAGAAAACTAGATGGTGTTGCCAGTCCAAAGCAAGTGGGTACTCTGTCTATTAGCTGATCTGTAAAACTTAACCTCCCAAGCTAGGTGTGATTTATACACTGTAATTTGAGCACTTACAAAGTTGAGACAGGAGGATGGTGAGCTGAGTCAAACTACAAAGAGACCCTGCCTCTACTAACAGAAATAATTTCCACATCTCTGAAAATCTGCTCAGTGGCTGGTGTGGAAGACTGAGAGAATGGGGAGGAAGATGGCGTGGAGGAGTAATGGCTGACTTCATAAAGAGCCGTGAGTGGCCAGCATCACAGAGGACTGACCTGTCCCTGAACACAATCCTGTCACTGGGATCCACAAAGGTGCAGGATAGAGGACCTCAAGTGAAACCAATTTATATGATGATGTACAGAAAATGCCATCAGCCAGACATGGTGACGCGTGCCTTTAATATAAACACTGGGGAGGCAGAGGCAGGAGGATCTCAGTGAGTTAAAGGGCAGCCTGATCTACAAAGCAAGTTTCAGGACAGTCAGGGCTTAACAGAGAAACCCTGTCTCAAAAAAAAAAAAATCCCACCAGTCCATCCCACAGTGTATTATCAAAATTATTAGCTCCTGGGTTTTTGGGATGATGGATCTGAAGTAAGAGCTCTTCCTGCTCTTGCAGAGGACCTGGGTTGGGTTTCTGTACCACATGGTGGCTCCCAACCATCTGCGACTCCAGTACATGGGGTTCTAAAGCCTTCTTCTGGCCTAACAGGCACTGCACATGTGTGATGCGTATATATACACAGGCCAAACACTCATCCACATAAAATATAAACAATTGGAGCTGGAGAGACGACTGGGCACTTCAGAGGACTGGCTGCTTTTGCAAAAGACCTGGACTTGTTTTCCAGCATCTACATGGTGGCTCACAATTGGTAGTAACTCCAGTTCCAGGGGATCTGACGCCCTCTTGTGACCTCCGCAGGCACCAAGTACACACAATGCACACATGCATACATGCAGGCAAAACACTCATCCACATAAAATAAATCCCTAAAATTACTTTTCACTGATTAGAGAATTTTCATTAAACCAAGAACTTTATAATCCAAGTTATGTTTCATTGTTCTGTCATCATTTCTGTTACTTAAAACAGGGTTGGTGTCCCAGGCTTTCCACAGTAAAGAATTACACATTAAAGGAATGCTTTAAATTCCTGCGTTTTGATAAAAATAAATTTAAAAAAACAGAGTCTATAAAACTTAATTTGTGCCGGGCGGTGGTGGCGCATGCCTTTAATCCCAGCACTCGGGAGGCAGAGGCAGGCGGATCTCTGTGAGTTTGAGGCCAACCTGGTCTACAAGAGCTAGTTCCAGGACAGGAACCAAAAAGCTATGGAGAAACCCTGTCTCAAAAATAAAATAAAAAAAACTTAATTTGTTTTTACTGTGTTTTTGTATTTTGTTGTTTTAAACCAAGTACTCTAGGACTAGTATTGTTAAAAAAAAATTTCAATAAAGAAATCTTTAGACAGAAGAGATGTTTTTAGGGTGCTTTTGACAGAGAAAAGGAACCATCAGCAAATCTGTCCTACCATATATGATAAGAAGTTATCAGCTATTAGATACTTATCAAGGGTTTCCAGAGAGTGTCGGCAAAGCTCTTCACTGTGCCCAGAGAGCATCCAGACGACAGACAAGACCCCTCGCCCACGCCTAAGGGGGTATTTCAGCACAACTTCTCTCTCTCTCTCTCTCTCTCTCTCTCTCTCTCTCTCTCTCTCTCTCTCTCTGTCTCTCTCTCTCTCTGTCTCTCTCTCTCTCTCTCTCTCTCTCTCTCTCACACATACACACACACACACTCTCTCTCTCCCTCTTTCTCTCTCCCCGTCCTCTTATGAGCAACATTTGCTCTTCCTGCCTCTTCTCACAAGTAGTACCGTTCTTGTTTTAAAACAATGTTCATATTACATATTATTTGGGCAACACCAAACATCAAATTCTATTTGCTCAGTTCCTTTCTTGACCTGTATGCGGGGCCCAGAACACCACTGGTAACGCTGAGGATTGCATAGCCCAAGCCCAACCTGTCTACATAATGGGTAATGAACGATGGTTGGAAATTGTCTTTAATGCTATTAACTGTCAACAATCTATTATCACTGCCTTACTGTGTATAATTACCTAAGGATCATACATAAGAACAATGAAGTATAACCATCCTAATATAGCTTATTTGATAACATGCTGTTATGTAAACCATGTTTATTTTACCTTGTCCAATGAATTCCCACATTACTCTTATAAATGTGTTTATGAAAGCATTCAATCACAGCACAAATCAAGATACACTCCTAACTAATTTGGTATTTCTTAGACAAGCAAAAATGGGATTTAGATGATATATTTGGATTTGCCTAAGAAACAAAAAATGTTAGCAGGGTATGGTGGTGCATACCTTTTATTCTAAAACTGGCTAGGCAGAGGCAGACGAATCTATAAATTCAAGACCAGCCTGGTTTACGTAGTGAGTCCCAGGACAGCAGGGTTACATAGGGAGACCCTGTCTCAAAAACAAAATAAAACAGAAACATACACACACATATATGGTGCTAATATAATGAAAAAATTATGAAATAAATATAATGAGAATCATTTTAGCCTTGTATGACAGAATCTCACGTAACCCAGAATGGCCTGGAGCTTGCTAGGCAGCTGAGGATGAACTCCAGATCCTCTTGTGTCCACCTCCCAACTGCAGGGTTACAGGGCGCATCCGGCACCAGGCCAAGATGGGAAATTATTACAGGGGACAGGTAATGGAATTGGCCCACACGTCTGTGGAGGCTGAGACACTCTAGACTCTGCCAGCTGCAGACTGGAGATCCACCAAAGCTGACGCTGTTGATCTAAGACCTGAAACCCAAGAACAAGTGGTACATATTCCAGACGGAGTTGCGGGGAGGTCTGGGAATCTGGGCAGAAGACGTGTCCGCTTGGATGGAGAGAAGACCTTTTATACCTAGCACATCCGCAACACAACAGGTGACACCCACCCACTTTGGGGAAGGCCAGCTGCTTTATTCAGTCGGCAAAATCAAACAATAACTTCTTCCAAATATACCTTCACGGATTTGCCTAAAATACTGCTTGCCCAGTTACCATGGCAACCAATGACTCGGTCATGTTGAAACATAAAATGACCCAGGAAGCAACCGCTGCTTTCTCCTCCCTTATTCTGCTTGTCCGAAGGGATCTCTAATGAGCTAACAGCAGATCTTAGGCACCAGTTCTGAATGACTTTAAACTAAATATCTACCAGTATTGTCTGGTTAAAACAGTCCCAAACTAGTTTCCTATGGAAGAGCTTGATCAAGTAAAACTTGTATAGTTTTTCTGGAGAATATAGTAAAAAGCATTTTTTAGAAATGAGTTAATGAATGACAATGGGGGGGGGGAAGAATATCGGCAAAGTTTCTTAAAAACATATCACATCTCATTGCAGAAAAATTCTATTCTCGATGCTTGAGCCCTGGAAGAAAGTTGGCAGAATAAATTCGGGGGATGGGGACAACAGAGGGAACCCCTGTGGCACAGAAGTAGGTCTGGTGTGGTATCCCCTCAGACATTTCCTGGAGGCCGCTAAGGCAGGTCCCTTTTCTTCTCCATCTCCAGTGTCTGGAAGGGCGATAATTCACAAACATCGGGTTACTTGCAGAGGTCACTGTGAAAGGGGAAACAATTTTCAGAAAGCATTGAGAATGTCTATAGATAGGTAGGTAGGTGGGTGGGTGGATAGGTGGATGGATGGATAGACAGACAGACAAATACAGAATCTCCAAGGAATTGATTGAAGTCAAGCTCTAGAAGAGAGGTTTGTATCCCATGTGAATAGCAGCACTAATTAATAATAGCCAACCCGCAGAAACAACCTAAGTTTCTGTCGACAGGTACACAGACAAACAGACACAGTGTATTCCTATCACGGTTATTACCCAGCCATAACAGAGAAGGAACCTACTAGATGACATCAGCTGTTTGCAAAATGGAACCTCCCACACGATTGCACTTTGTAAGACGGATGGATGCCTGGAGAAGTCAGCTGTACAGAAACAGAAAGGTGGGTGGTGGTTACAGGGGGTTGAAGGGAAGAATGAAGGACTCACCATTCAGTGAGCCTAGAACAAGATGCATAGAACTCTATGGACAGATGGTGACCATGGGAAGAAGGTGGCTGTGCTCACTTACAATCCCAATGCGTGGGAGGTGGAAGAGGCTCAGCAATTCAAAGGCATCCTCAGCTACAGAGTGAGTTTTTGTTCATAGTGAGTTTCGTCTGATCTACCTGAAACCCTTTCTCAAATCAAATAGAAAAAAAAAACAGTGAATGTAGTTAATGCCACTAACCTACCTAAAAATGGTTGTTGCTCTTTAGACAGTCACTGCTACAGTTAAAGCTGCAGGTGATACAGGGTTTCCATGGCTCTGAATTGGATCTCTCTTCCTGGGCCTTCCTCTGCCTTCTCATATTTCCATGATCAGCAGGCTTTAAATAAGACGGTATCTCATGCCACGATTTTCAGCACATGAGAGGGGAATCTTACTCTCCATGCCAGGAAGCAAACAGGCTTTTCTAGCTGACTTGATAGGAGACAGAATCTCGTGCAGATCAGTCTGGTCTCAAATTTGCTATGTAACCATGCAAACCCTGGAACTCCCTTATCCTCCTGCCCCTACCTCCCTGGTGTTGGGAGTCTGGGTCTGCCTGTAATGATTTTGAATGGCAGTCTAGGCCTGAGGATTGTAGCTTAGTGATGGAGCATTGAGGCCCTGGGTTCCCAATATCGGGGAGAAAAAAGAAAAAGGCAGTAGACTCAGGAAAACAAACTCCAATTTTCTTGGAGCGCATGAAGTCAGGCATGAGATGAACACTCTTAACAGACTCCTTAACTACTTTCATCATGGCTCGGTCAAATTCCTGACAAGAAACACCTGAGGTAGGGAAGGTGAGTGAGCTTGCAGTCCAAGGTCAGTCCAAGCTCCCTGTGGTGAGGTCACGGTGGCCACCGGTGTTCACTTCGGAACCCACTGGGCGGGTTTTCCTACTCGGATTAACCCCAGGCAGATCATCACAGACATGCCCAGAGGCTCCTTGCTTGGGTCAGTTTGGATTCCACCAGTTTGGTAACTGAGATTAACTATCATGGACCCTTACCCTACAAAATAACGAAACTGTATCAGCCGTAAAAACGAGAGTATTACCAAATTCTCTCCACCATTAGTATTTGAACTCTATTGTGTTCTGTTAATGCCTGTAGCTCTCATGGGTTTTGTCTCCACTCTTGATCTTCTGGCCACATATAGCCCCAGCTACTCTTTTTGCATTGACATGCCACCCTGGCAAAAACTTCCAATGACCAAACTCCATTGGGTCTAGACAGAGCTCGACAGGAGAGAGAGAGAGAGAGAGAGAGAGAGAGAGAGAGAGAGAGAGAGAGAGAGAGAGAGAGAAGAGAGTTTGTAGAGGGGGAAGGAGCATATAGGTTTATATACATAAGAAATATGAATTGAATAAATGCACTCTGGAATAAGAGTGGAAATATATATAGATATATGAATTAAACGCTAAAACACAAACATAAAAAAATTCTCCATAGGATTTAAAGAAGACCCAGTATTTGACAGCATAAAATTCATAGAAAATTCCAGTCTGTGGCCAGAATCCTAGACTGAATTTTGCTGGAGCATTCAGACTATCATGCTTCAATTTCTCTAATAGTTTAAAGCAAAGGTCAGTAAGTTTTTTTCCTAGAAAGGACTAGGCAGTATTTTAGGCTTTGTGGGTCATACAGTCTCCATTGCCACCACTCAGCTACGCCATGGTGGTGCGAAGAAACCATGGACAATGTGTGAATTGTGAGCATAGCGGTCTTCCAATAAAGCTTTGTTTATAGTCATGGAAATTGATGTTTTGTGCAGTTTCACTTGCCGTAGTTTGGTATCCTTTTCAAATCGGGTTTTTTCTTCCTCCAGCAGTTTCACAATGTAAAAACTATTTTTTGGTATTTGCATGCAAAAACCAGTGACAGTTCATGTATATGAAGAGCAACACACATCCAGGGGACGCGCCCTGGGTTCCAGTCTCAGCACCACATGAGCCAGATGTGGTAGTTTACACACTTGTAATCCAGTTCTGGGGTGGGAGGAACAGGAGGTCAGGAAGAGCTCGCCGTCATCCTTGTGTGATGGTTTGGAAGAGAATGGTCTCCATAGGCTCATATGTCAGATGCTTGGTTCCTAGTTAGTGGAACTACTTTGAGAAGGATTAGGAGGTGAGGTCTTGTTGGAGGAGGTGTGCCAGTGGGGACGGTGTCTAAGGTCCCAAAGCCCCAAACAAACTCAATCTCTGTAGTAATAAGAGCGGCGGCGGGGCTGTGTTAGCAGCACCCCGGCCACCTGCTAGCTTATGCCCCGAAATAACAACACACAAACTGTATTCATTTAAACACTGCTTGGCCCTTTAGCTCTAGCCCTTACTGGCTAATTCTGATATCCCGATCAACCCATCTCTAATAATCTGTGAGCACCGGTCTTAAGGGGAAGATTCTAGCCTACGTCCATCCTGGGTAGGAGCTTCATCGCGTGTGTCTGCCCAGGAGCGGGGCATGGTGTCTCTACTGAGGCATCTGCTCCCCAGAGGAGAGCTGTCGAGTCTGAGCTCATTTCCTCTTCCTCCCAGCATTCTGTTCTGTTTACTCCTCCCACCTATGTTTTAACCTATGAGGGCCAGCCAAGCAGTTTGTTTATTACTTAGCCAATGAAATCAACAGATTGATATATGACACTCCCACATCAAGTCTCTGTTTCCCTCTCTGCCTCCCTCCCACCCCTCTTATTCTCTAGTGGATCAGATAGTGGCTTTTGGCGGCTGCTCCAGAGCCATGCATACCTGCTATGACGTTCCCCACCGTGATGGTCATGCACTAACCCTCTGAAACTGTAAGCAAGACCCCAATTAAATGCTTTCTTTTCTAAGCTGCCTTGGTCATGGTGTCTCTTCACAGGCATAGAAAGTCAGCAAAGGCACTTTGGTTACATGGAGAATTTGAGGCCCACTCAGAATGTATGAGGCCTTGTCTCAAAACAAACAGCAAGGAAAGATGAATCAGAACCCAGCTATCATCTTTCCCAGAAAGTAACAAACTGTGTGTAAGTGTGTGTCTCATGGCATGCCTGCGGAGCTTAGGAGACAATTTTATGGAGTTTGTCCTGCACTTTCACCTTTCATGGAGTCTAAGGATCACACTCAAGTCACCAGGCTTGTGTTGTAAGAGTCTTTACCGGTGGGAGCCATCTTGCTCACCACCTTAAATATGAGCATATGTGTTCATGTATGTGTGAAGGCATGTGTGACTATTTGTATGTGAGCATAGACATATATTGTTGTGGGGCACATGTAGAGGTCAGAGGACAACCTTGGGTCTTGGGCTGTGCCTTGCAGCTTGTTTGAGACAGAGCGTCTTGATCTCTGGTGTACATGCTGGACTTGTTGGCCCACAATGCTCCAGGGATTCTCCTGTCTCCCCTCCCATCTTGCCATGGAGTGCAGGACTGGAGATACCGGTTTCCATTCTGTGTAAGGTGGTTTCTGGATATTCAAACCCCTGTCCACCAAGCGTTTTGCCTGATGACTTTTATCTCCTTTTATTGAAAACAGATTATTTTTTTACATAATATATGCTGATAACGGTCTTTCCTCCCTCTGCTCCTCCCAGTTCCTCCCCACCTCCTTTCCCATCGCAATAAATTCCACTTCTGCCTCTCATTGGAAAAAAACAAGCTTCTAAGAGATAATAATAAAATATAGCCAAATAAAACATAAAATAAAACTAATATATTGAAGTTGGACAAGAGAAGCGACAGAAGGAAGAATCTGAGAAAGCACTGATTCACACACTCAGGAGTCCCTAAAACTAAACACTAAATTGGAAGCCATAGTATGTATACAGAAGACCTGGGCAGACGTGGAGGCCCTGTGCGCGTTGCTTCGATCTCTGTGAGGTCACATGAACTTTGCTCGTGTTGATTCAAGGCCTTTGTTCTCCTGGTCTCCTCCATCTGCTCTGGCTCTTACATTCTTTCTCCCTGAGCTCTGGCGCTCTCTCTCTCTCTCTCTCTCTCTCTCTCTCTCTCTCTCTCTCTCTCCATTTCTCCATAATATCTACTTCTGGATTTCTGTATTTGTCCCCATCTGCTGCAGAAGGAAGCCTTTCTGAAGATGGCCGAACAAAGCCCTGACCTATGAGGCTATGAGGCTATCAGAATATCATTAGGAGTTATTTTATCACTACTTTTTTCTACTTTTTTAAGGCTGGTAATACTTGGTTTCTACCCTAGGTCCTTGGGCTGTCTGGCCTCTGGTTCTTGAGTGTCATAAATGGGTTCTATCTTGTAGAATGTATTTTCAGCGAAAATCTGAAATTGGTTGGTTACCCCTAACATGCTTTGTGCCACCAATGCCCTAGCACGTCTTGCAGGCAGGACAGATTGTAGAACAAAGGTTTTGTGGCTGAGTTGATGTTTCTGTGTTGTCTTCTATTTAATAGTCTGCCTTTTAAACTACAATCGCAACTCTGCCTGAAGAAATTCTGTTCCCTGAGGCACCGACTCTTTCAAAACTATTAAGAGAATTTACCTAAATCTCTTTCCTGCTAAAGAACCCAAGACTCAAAGGCTGGGGTGGAATCCTGCTTCCCTGAGAGGCTGAATAGCAGGCAGCTCACCTAGCTCGCCACCTCGCGGCTCACATTTCTTCCCCTGGCTCCTCCCTACAACTTCCGGTCAGCTGTTTGCTGACGCAGCCTACGGACTGCAGAAATTTTATTTACTCAAACACATCTTTGCTGTGTTCCAGAACATAAACAAAAGTAAGACACCTTAAAATAATATTCTCCAACATTTATGTGTCTCTTTTAGTAGCCTGCAGAAACCCTTCTTGGACCAAAGACCCGAGAATATAGGCGTGAAGGCTGCACCTAGGCCCCAGCTCCTCTTCTTCGTGTTCAATGAAGTTTTGTGAGCATTGTTTTCGGCAACTGGCCTTGCTGCTTGCTATTTCTTTGCTGAACACCCTGGGTTTTTTAATTCCTTTTGAGGATCTTCAACTCCAGTTGTCTTCCACACATTTTCACACTAAGCACTTTAAAGGTCTTCCTGTTAAGTCTGACGCCTGCGTCTTGCGAGTACTGCGTCTCACTGGTCTCCTTGAGTTTCCCGGTCCATTTGTATACTGAGTCATTTTAGGCTGTAACCTGGACTTTCTGGTTATGTTAAAAGCCATGGGGGGGCCTCTTTAAATGCTACGGAGAATTTTTCTGTTTGTGTCTTAGTATACAAACAACCCATCTGGATTCAGGCTATTTTATTTAAAGCAGTTGTTGCTGTCTGAATTGTCCTTGAATTCTCAGTTTCTCAAGTACTAGGTTCCAGGAATGAACCCCCATACGTAGATAAGTAATGTCCAGTCTTCAGGCACCTAGAATTGAACCCAGAGCCTCACATTTGAGTACCCCCTAGCGGCGAGTGCAGGACCCGGATGCTGTGCAGGGTCAGAACCCTGTCTGTGTATCTTGGATGCGAGCCTAGGTGTCTGTGAACTTTCTGGAGCTGTTTTCTTTCTGCCGTGTCCCCGGTACTTTTTAATTCACTGTCAGGTGTGCCCTTTCATTTCCCTGCTGCCCAGACTGAATAATCACACAGAAACTATATTAATTACAACACTATTTGGTCTATTAGCTCAGGCTTCTTATTAACTAACTCTTATGTCCTAAATTAACCCATTTCTATTAATCTGTGTATCACCACGAGGCTGTGGCCTGCCGGTAAGGTTCCAGCAGGTGTCTTCTTCTTCAGCAACTACACAGCGTCTCCCTGACTCCACCTGCTCTCTCTCTAGATCTCTGTTTGGATTTCCTGCCTTGCTTAACTCTGTGAAGCCTTTGGCTGAAACAGCTTTAGTCATCAACTAATAAAAACAAAACATATACAGAAGGATTTCCCACATCATTGTTTTATTAAGATTGTTTACCTTTTATGTTCCTTTGTGTTATAGGCTGGGCATCATCTTGAATTTTTTAAATGATATGTTTTAATAGGCTAAATGTGGCTTTTGATCTTTTGACACTTTTTGGTGAGAGGGCCTTGACAGTCTGGCTAGACAGCTCATCTTTCATGTGCTATTTCCAGACCCTCCAAGAATGACCTTGAGTGTGGTGGTTTGGAGGTCCTTGAACTTCTTCCATGTCAGCTCAGGACTCCCCACGTGTGTTCTTAGAGCTTCATAACATTGGTTCATATCAAGGAAGTTGCTAAAGGGCCCATCTTATGAATAACAGAAGAGCTACTCAGAAATTGCTGGTCCAGGGGTATGGATAAGAGGATGCTCTGGAGGCCAAAGCTCCTAGAAATCCACAGATGAACAAACCCCTTGGCATTACATCTTTAAAAAGCAGGTTTGTCTGTATGTGTGTATCTATGTCCGCATTCGTGAGTGCAATACCCACAGTGTCCAGAAGAGGACACTGGATCCTCTGGAGCCCGAGTTGTAAGCCTCCTGACACAGGTTCTTGGGAACTGAACTTGGGTTCTCTACAACAGTAATCTTAACCATTACTTCCTGATAACATGTGACAGAGATGAATCTCACTTTTGCTGGGCGAATTTGTGATTTCACATGTAGTGCTTCTTGTCCTGGGTCAGAGCTGTTCAGGATGTCCATTGGATGCCTATAAAATATGGTTTTTATAGATAGTACAGTGTTAAGTATTGTAGGTGATAAAATTGATGTCTGGTCTTTGTCCTGGTTTTGCTGTGTGTCCCTGACTGACCTGGAACTCAACCTGTAGACCAGGCTGACCCAAAACCCACAGAGATCTGCCTGCCTCAGCCTACCAAGCATTGGGATTAAAGGTGTGTGTCAGCATGCCCTGCTCAAAGAACATGCTAGAGACTTCCATGATATTCCATACCAGGCTTCCGTTCTCAAAACATCCATGTTGATTCCTGCTCTAGAAAATAAATGAAGGGGCTGGAGAGAGGACTCAGCGTTAAGGAAAACCCACTGCTCTGTCGTAGAACCTGAGTTTGGTTCCCATGTTCACACTTGATAGCTGACCACTGTCTGAAACTCCAGCTCCAGGGGAGCAGAGCCCTCTGCTGGCCTCTTTCACACCTGCTCACGGGTTTATTACAGCACAGAGACTCACACATAAAACATAATTTTATCTTTTTTAATTAAAAGAAAGAAAAGGGAAGGAAGGAAGGAAGGAAGGAAGGAAGGAAGGAAGGAAGGAAGGAAGGAAGGAAGGAAGAAAAAAAACTGGTGGTGTACACATTCAATCTCAGCAACTGGAAGGCAGAGGCAGGCAGATCTCTGTGAGTCTGAGGCCAGCCAGGTCTACAAAGTGAGTTCCAGGACAGCCCAGGCTACACAGAGAAACCCTGTCTCTCATAACAAAACAAAAACAAATAAGTATAAACTGGGTGTGGTGGTCCAGGCTGTATCTCCAGCACTCAGAGGCTAAGGCTCAGGGAGCACATGACCTAGGCTAGCCTGGGGTATACAAGGAGCCCCTGCCCAACTCCCTCCTCCCCTAGACAAAAAAAAAAAAGAAATTATACAAGTAAACTGTTCTTGGGACCTGTTATAAAAGTAAATGTAAAATCTTACCTTACTCAAAAAGAATAAGAAGAGGGATGGACAGTCGACTCATTGGCCAAGAGCACCGGCTCCTTCTACAGAGGACCCCAGGGATTGGTTCCCAGCACCCATGTGGCACTCACAATGGACGTCCAGCGCCCTCTTCTGGTCTCCTCAGGCCCCAGCACAAACTTGGTCCCCATACATACATATATACATGCAGGCAAACACTCATACACATAAAAAATAAATAAATCGTTTAAAAAGAGACCGATCATGAGACAAGGCTGGCTTCCTCAGATGTCTGTTCTCTGGCCCTTCTATTTCACAGTGAAAAGCCAGAGAGTAACTTTTCAAACTTCTGCCCTGGGGTTGGGGGTCAGCTCAGTTGGTCAGGTACTTGCTTACCCTGGGCTCCAGTCCCAAAACTTCCAGCCTCCTGGATTTGAATTGTCTGCTGCTGTTCCTGCAACGTCAACAGATGTTTTATTTTCTCTCTTCTTTTTAGCTGCCCATAAATCTACCCTTGTTTGCTCTGTGTTTTATTATTTTTCTATGGACCTTATCTTTCTAAGACCTTCGCTCCAGTCTCAAAGTACACAAACCCACGTCTTTCTCCTCTACAGGAGACAAAGTCATCTATCTGGGCAGATTCAGCTTTACCACTGCCACTAGCTCAGAACAGAGAGGATGTGTGTCATGGCTGTGCCTTTTGTGTGTCCCTGAGCTAGCGCAGGCCTCTTCTAGAAGTAGGGCATAGCCTACTTCTATGTCCATTTCTCAAAGACTTAAGGAAAGCGGAAAACACTCCTAACCTAATTTTTAAAATAGTTCCTGCTTTTAGCAGAGTGGGAGTTTGTGAAAAAGGTGTTCTCAATAAAAATGGAAAGAGAGAACTGACACATGTAAGTGAGCTAATCTGTATACTTTAGTCAGATTCAAGGGCAATAACGTTTTTTAAAAAAAGAGTTTTTTTTCCAAAACTGATATATTTGAGGGTGTGTGTGTGTCTGTCTGTCTGTCCATATTCATATGGAGGCCAGAAGACAACTTTGGGAACTGCCCCTCAGGTGTAATCGGCTGTGGGAGGTCCTTCTGCACAATGCAAATATGTGTTGCGTTTATTCGTTGATGAATAAAACTGGCTCGGCCAATGGCTTAGCAGAGTAAAGCCAGGAGGAAAATCCCTACAGAGATAGAAAGAGGGCGTAGGCGGAGACAAGGAGATGCAGTGTAGCCGCATGCCTCATAGTAATGTATAAACTATTAGAAATGGGGTAATTTATAGTTAGAGATAGCCAGGAAGAGGCCTAAGTCATTGGCCAAACAGTTGTAACTGATATTAAGCCTCCAGAGTGGTTAGTCGGGAACTGGAACGTGGGACAGAGAAACCTCCGTTTGCAGTAATCCAATTGGGGTGTTTTGTTTTGTTTGTATTTTTAGGTAGGGTCTCTCACTGACCTGGAATTTACCAAGGAGTCTGTCTACAAACAGACTGTGTACCGTCTGTATACAAACTTTGACAGGTCAAAGTTAACCTGTAAGCCTCACCTGCCCAAGGATAGACAACTTCCAGGAATGCTGGGGGCTGTGTTCTTGGGAAATAGCAGGCCACGTGTTTTCGTCTGCTAAACAAGTTTGTTTGCACTGGAAGTTTTTGATTGGATGTGGCCAGGAGGTATGTAGGCAGGAAATAGGTCAAGATGTGCATTGTAAAAGGGCACACAAACACACACACACACACACACACACACACGTGAGAAAGAGACCTTGACGGGTCAAGGGGCCGCATGGCAGGTGAGACACACCATGCAGGCAGAGCTTATGTGGGAGTTTTATTGAAATAAAAGGAGTTGGGGGAGGGAAGAGAGATAGAGAGATACAGAGAGAAAGAGGAAGAGGAAGAAGAGGCAAGGACCAGCCTGCCTTTCTAGAAGAGCAACAGGAAAGAGTGGGTGGGGCTTGTCTCTGAAAGGGACCTTGGTACCTGAATACAGTCAGGGTACTGCTTGCCATGCCCAGAGGGGTGACACACTGTGCCAGGTTCCCAAGGGGCAGGGCCAAGGTGTGCCTGGATGCTAATATGTCTGCTTCCCCTTTGGTCCTAGTAGGATATGTGATACCCTTGTGTTTTTGCCTTTTTAAGCCTCTGTAAAATATGATTTGTGGCCATATTCTAGGAACCCAGGAATAGACCTGGCTTGAGTCCATCATCCTGGACAGTACTTAGTTCAGATTGGCTCAGAAACTGTGGAATTGGTCTTTCTGTGGGGGATTATCCGGAGCCCCAGGGATCCACCATCTCCACCTCTCCAGCGATATGTCAAGCTATATTGTTGGTGGAGACTATGAAGTCACTACTGGCTGCCTAACATTATCCAAACTCTAGCAACGTGAATGGGAGCAGCAGCAGCCACAGCAGGGGAGCTCCCGTTTCTTGCAGCTCGATTTGGGGCAGGAAGAAATGCCATCCTACCCTTTCCTCTGGGCTTCCATTTGTGGAACCTCCTTGATCTTTCTCTCCGTCCCTCTGCCGTGGGTGCCTGCTGTAACAACACATCGTTTTTAATTTCTCACTAACCTATAAACATGCAATTAAAATGAAATTGAGAACGTTCATAAGGCACCTACCCTTTGTCCAGCTCCTCTGCCTTCTAGATAAATGGACCGGCTTCCTGTGTTTGTGTCTGAACATAAGGGCGGTACTACTGAGCACAGGGAACGGTAAAAAGCTGCTTCATTTTTTAAAGAAGCCACGTTTCAAATCTTAATTAGAACGGAAGAGTATCAGCTATGCAAATTTGCCAAAGTCTGGAACTCACAGGCCTCAGGGCTCGCATGCCAACAGGCATGTGTCATGCTCCTTCCTAAAGATGGTGTTGGGGAGGGGGGGCTCGGATCATTATAAAGGCTTTCGTTGTCTTTTCCTTTGGGTTCGAATGAGATGGTAACAACATGATTTAATGTTGTGCTTTGCTACCAAACATTTTCCGAGCGTTTCAGTCTGAAATCTCAGGATGCTGTAAGTTTCAGATGACATAAAACAAATCACAGTGTTAGCTCAGGCTGGCCCAGCTTGCTGTTACTAACAACAATCTTAAGGGCTATCCTCTGCCTGCACCTTCCAAGTCCTGGGATTGCAGGCATGCGCCCAGGGTCCAGTGCTCACTCGATGAGCTAACGAGTAAGCCACATCCGGTCCCCAGCCTAAAGAGGTCTCTTTTATCAGTTCAGTAGGTTTGCAGCGGGGCAGAGTCCTTTTGTTTCTATGAGAGGTAACCTGAGCAAAGGTTGAGACCATGTAAAATTCCATAAGCAGAAAGGCCGTCCCAGTGGAGGGAACTCCCAGCCCTGCATAGTATGTCTGAAAGGGAAGTAGGGGATCGGAGGGGAAGTCCTTGACAGGAGAGATCTCCAGATGCTTACCTGTCCTCACTGCACCTTCGTCTTCCCAAAAATAGAAGAATCTCTCTGAAACCAGGGAGGGGACATAGTCACAATCTTTTTTTAAAAATTTTTATTTTATTTTTTTGGTGTCTCACTACTGCGGGACAGTGGTCTTGTACCCTGTCACTTGTATTTTAATAAAATGCTGATTGGCCAGTAGCCAGGCAGAAAGTATAGGCAGGGCAATCAAGCAGGAGGTAGAGGTGGGGCAATGAGAACAGGAGAATTCTGGGAAGAGAAAGAGTTAGTCTGCAGTTGTTACCTAGATGCAGAGGACACAAGATGTGAGTGCCTCCCCCAAAAAGGTACCAAGCCATGTGGCTAACAGACAAGTATTATGGGCTAATATAAGTTATAAGAGTTAATAAGAAGCCTGAGCTAATAGGCCAATCAGTTTATAATTAATGTAGACCTCTGTGTGTTTTCTTTGGGACTGAACGGCTGTGGGACCTGGTGGGACAGAAACCTCAGTCACCATTTCACTTGTATGTATGTCTGTGTGAGGGAGTTTAATCCTGGAGTTACAGGCAGGTGTGAGCTGCCATGTGGGAACGGGGAATTGAACCTGGGTCCTCTGGAAGAGCAGCAGTGCTCTTAACCGCAGAGTCATCTCTCCAGCTCTTAGTCACGACCTTTTTATCACAACCTTCCCAATTTCTCAGGACACACAACTCTGGGTCACGCACTGTTATAGACAGGAACTTTCTGGGGACAGTTGGAGAAACCACAGTAGTTGGTGGTAGGACCAACAGAAGAAAGGTTCAGGGGATGTATAGGAGGACATCATCCTAGAGCCCGGAGGACCAGGCCCACAGAAACCTTTCATGGAGAGGCATGTTCCTCTGAATTCTCGTCACATTGAAACATTTGCTCCAGGAAGGAAGGGGTGGCCTCTAAGGTAAAGAAAGGTCACACGTAGGGGAGAACGGGAAGTGGGAAAAATCTTGAGACTTCTTCTGCAGCGGTAAAAAAAAAGCCAACAGTTGTTGGGGATGGAGACTGTGTCCTGCCAATGTGCAGAGAGAGACGTCTGCACTCAGGGTGATCCACCATCAGGACTCTAGGGACACAGTTTTCCAGGATTGTCATTCATGTTGGGTAAGTAACCCCTGACTGGCGTGAGCTGACGTGTGTGTGTGTGTGTGTGTGTGTGTGTGTGTGTGTGTATGTATCTCTCTGTGTGTCTGTGTGTGTGTGTGTCTGTGTATGTGTGTGTGTCTCTGTGTGTATGTATCTCTGTGTGTGTCTGTGTCAGTGTGTCTGTGTGTGTATACGTGTGTGTGTCTCTGTGTGTATGTATCTCTTTGTGTGTGTCTGTGTCTATGTGTCTGTGTGTGTATACGTGTGTGTCTCTGTGTGTGTCTGTGTCTGTGTGTGTGTCTCTGTGTGTTTGTGTCTCTGTGTATATGTCTGTATGTATGTCTGTGTGTGTGTCTGTGTATGTGTCTGTGTGTATGTATGTCTGTGTGTGTGTCTGTGTATGTATCTGTGTGTATGTATGTCTGTGTGTGTATGTCTGTGTCTATGTGTCTGTGTGTGTATACGTGTGTGTCTCTGTGTGTGTCTGTGTGTGTGTATGTATGTCTGTGTGTGTGTGTCTGTGTCTATGTGTCTGTGTGTGTATACGTGTGTGTGTCTCTGTGTGTGTATGTGTGTGTGTCTGTGTGTGTGTCTGTGTGTGTGTCTCTGTGTATATGTCTGTATGTATGTCTGTGTGTGTGTCTGTGTGTGTCTGTGTATATGTCTGTATGTATGTCTGTGTGTATGTGTGTCTGTGTGTGTGTCTCTGTATATATGTCTGTATGTATGTCTGTGTGTGTGTGTCTGTGTGTGTCTATGTGTGTGTATGTCTGTATGTGTCTGTGTGTCTGTGTGTGTCTATGTGTGTGTATGTCTGTATGTGTCTGTGTGTCTGTGTGTGTCTATGTGTGTGTATGTCTGTGTGTCTGTGTGTCTGTGTGTGTCTATGTGTGTCTGTGTGTGTCTATGTGTGTATGTATGTGTGTGTCTGTGTGTGTCTATGTGTGTGTATGTGCTGCACCACCCCAGGAAAAGCCTGTCACACAACACCTGCCCTGGCACCCAGCTGCAAGCATCCCGTTTCACAGCCCAGCCTTGCCTGCTCCCAGGACCAGATCAGCCCATAGCCAGTGGGATCTTAGCTGCCCCTCCCTGCAAGCTGCTGGGCTTAGGCCAGTCTTGGCACCGGCTGAACTGGCCTGAGTCACTGCCTCATCAGAGGAAACACTTTTAGGGAACCTTTGATGCTTCCCCTGTTCCGGGTCTGTTGTGCCCCCTGTCCTCCCAGCAGGCTTCCTCTGCTCATTTTCAGTGAGTTGCCCCTGTGAGAGAGAGAGGGGAAGCTACCCCCCAGATTAAGGTTTTCTTCCTGGGAAGCCACCAAATACCTCGGGCAGCCAGCTCTGGGAAGGCGGGTGTTTCCTTCCTGTCCACTGCCAGCAATCACATATGTGTTCACTGGTGACTCGACAGCCTGATGCCACCTAGACCCGGTCACTGCTCATCCGCTCCTCAATGTATCTCCAGGTTTGCACCCAGGCCCTGAGACTTGTTACCCCAATAATAACAAGATTTTACAGTTCTCACTGTACCCCTTGTCCATCCAGGCCCTCTGGAAGAAATGGTTGGGTGTCCCTGCTGGCTCCCTCCAGCTATCCCTAGCTGGGGAAGCTTGATTTTTTTTTTTCTTGGTTTTGGAGACAGAGTTTCTCTGTGTAGCTTTGGAACCTGTCCTGGTAATCACTCTGTAGCTCAGGCTGGCCTCGACCTCACAGAGATCCACCTGCCTCTGCCTCCCGAATGCTGGGATTAAAAGGCATGAGCCACCACTTCCCAGCTAGCCTCAAACTCTTACGTAGCTCTGAACGACTTTAAACTGCTGGTTCTCCTGCCTCGATTTTCTGAGTGCGCAGACTACAAGCAGCCGCATTCTGTTTCTGAAGTGCTGGAGATGGACCGGGGGCCTCAAGCATGCTAGGCAAGCTCTGTCTATCCCTAGCCTCTCCCTGTTGGCTTGCGCGCCCTTTGCAGGCAGCGGGAAGTAGCCTGCTTGCGGAGGGATGTTATCTTTCCCTGCACGCTCCTGCTCACTTGCACTTTAACCCTATCTCAGCCTTCCGTTTCGGGGAGACTAGGCATCTAGCACATAGCAGACCTAGCAGGCACTCAGCTAAATGCTCCGCAGATTAGCTAACTATTGTGGGATTTCGGCATTACGTGGTGGGGGGGGGGGGGGACCTCTTTGACTGTGAAGTTGTCTATTACAAGCTGCCATCTTCCCGTGGAGGAGGGAAAAAGGCCTTCCAGCTACAAGTCCTGAAAAAGGATCTAGATGAAAACGTGAAGGTGGGGGATTTTCTCCCTTCTGTGCCCGCGTGCTTTCAGTTGTGGCGGAGACTCTGGGCTCACAGGTTGATTATGAAATCATTCACTCTGGCGAGCCAGCAGGCTGCCTTTTATGGATGCTGCAGCCCAGACTGTCGTACCGGGAGTGATTTTCCATCATGTTCTCTATAGAGTTCACAGCAAAGCCAAACATAATACACGATTTTCAAACCAACCCTAGACTGGAGTGTCGTTTTATAAACACTTACGATCAAAACCATCCATGAAATAAAAAACTGTAATGGCCCCGTGACCGGCATCCTCATCCCCCTCCCGCCCCCTTTTATGGCAGGTTGGCACTGGATTCGTGTTTGCGTGTTACACTTGAGGAAATGAGTCACGGAACGGGCATGCTGACGGCTCCGAGGCTGCTGTCGGAGGAGAGCTGGAAGGCCGTGTCCACCCTCCTCGTGGGCTGAGCCTGACCGGATTTCTATCACAGCTCCAGACATCAGGTCTTCCTGAGATACTTTTACGAGAAAATAGAACTGTGTGGTTCCTGAGAAGGGTCGTTGGCGGTGGGGAATTCCACGAAGCTGTATACGGTTCAGGTCAAATGTGAATGTGAACATCAGATTTTAGCATTTTATAGGGATGGTGAGAACCAAATTAATTTTTTGCACTATTTTTAATAGTTATGAACATAGTTAAATAAGAGGTGTTGGCTTCCAGGGAAGTCTCTGGGTTCTCCAGGAGCAGTCTGCCGGGTGCACCTGGGCTACACAGATTGCTGGGGTGAAGAATGTTGGGGGCGGGGCCTGGGTCAGGCAGCACGCCCCCTCGTGAGAGGGAGAGGCCAATGGCGGATCTGCCTTTAGTACTTCTGAAGTTCAGAGAGGTGACTTGCTGGTGACGTGCAGACTGAGGTGTGGTGACAGGAAGAGAGAGCGATGACCCTAGCAGACTAGCGATGATGACCGGCAGCCCTAGGACCAGTTAAAGGGACAGTCACTTGCTGGACTACAAAAGTGAGTTCAGACGTCCGGGAACACTTGAGATCGACAAGAGAAGAGTCGCTTACTCACTGGTTTTGGAACCAAGTTTACAGAAACCTAGGAGTGTGGCAGGCGTGGTGAGGGCTTGATCTACTACCTCTAAGGACAGGGTTGCCAAAGAACAGGTGAGAAGTGAGAGTTTAGTGGTGGTGGTGGTGGTGGTGGTGGTGGTGGTGTGTGTGTGTGTGTGTGTGTGTGTGTGTGCATAAATGTCCATGCACATGCACGAAGGTGAGAGGCTGAGGTTGCCTGTCCTCTGTTATTCTGTCTTGTATATATTTATGTATGTATGTATGCATGCATGTATATATGTATGTATGCATGCTTGTATATATTTATGTATGCATGCACGCATGTATATATGTATTTATGTATGCATGTATATATTTATGTATGCATGTGTGCATGCATGTATGTATGAGTGTGCATGCATAAATGTCCATGCACATGCATGAAGGTGAGAGGATGAGGTTGCCTGTCCTCTTCTGTTACTCTGTCTTGTATGTATGTATGCATGCATGCATGTGTGTATGCATGTATGTATGTATGTGTGTATGTATGTATGTATTTGAGACAGGGTCTCTTATTGAATCTGAAGCTCACCAATTGGCTAGACTAACTGGCCAGCCTCCCCTGCCCCTGTCCTCCTGTCCCTACCTCCCAAGGCTAGGATTACAGGTGCAAACTGCAAAGCCTGGCTTTTTAGCTTGTTGTGGAGGCTCCAACTTGGGTCCCCTGCCTGCCTATCAAACACTTTGCACACCACACCATCCCCCCAGCCGCTAGGGTTGGTTCTAAGCTTATAGTGGGAACATTTTCATCCGTTAAGAGATGGGAGAGGATGGATATGAAGGTGAAAATTTGGCAGATATTGGGGACCATTTTCAACAAAAATACTTCTTGCTAGGGCAGAGGCGTGGGGATTTAGAAATATAGTAAAGAATACAAAGACGCAAATTGTAATGATGAAAATAAAATGCTCCAGGTCACCAATGTAATGGTAAAAATAAAACAGCACTGTTCCCCAAAGGGCCTGTGGGCCACGAGGGGCAGCAGATCCCAGGCAAGGAGCCACATGGCAGGTGAGAGGTGGGTCAGCTGGTTTCATGATGAGCCACAGCGGGTGAGAGACAGAGACGGATAGGCATGCCATGCTGAGAAAGTGGGTATTTATTTGGTGGGTTATGGAGGGAAAGGGGAAAGGGGAGAATGGGGAAGAACAGAGAGAGAGAGAGAGAGAGAGAGAGAGAGAGAGAGAGAGAGAGAGAGAACAGAGAGAGAAAGAGGAGAGGGGAGGGGAGGAGGAGGGAGAGGAGAGGAGCTATGGCAGCAGTCACCTCTCCCAAAGAGAGACAGAATCTTAGGAGCCCAGGCTGGAAGTGGAAGGAAGATCCTCTTGCCTCAGCAGATGTGGTAGGGAGTGGGCGGGCTTATCTCTTAAAGGGATAGGATAGACCATTACATGAGTGAAAATAATAAAACGGAGAAACATGTTGGATAGTATAGGGAGGGAATTCCAGTGAGTACTGAGAATTCACCGGCTTTTAATTTCCAATTGCTTTAAATACCCCTGACCCCAAAAGGTAGGAGTAAGAAAAAAAAACTACATTAACATGATACAAGGAAATGAACAGACCAATTGAAAGTCATGGGCTACATCCATAGTTAAGCATTCTTTGCTAGAACAAAACAAGTCACACACACACCCTAGACCAGAACATTCTGTAAGCAAACCACTCCCTGGGTGGAATCCAAAGCCACCTCTTTAAGGGAACTGGAACTTAGCTTGACCCCAAGACTCTTGTTTGAGGTGGGAACAGATCTACTGCTCTATTCCTGGAGCACAAGGTCTGGCTATTAGCCACACCTGTCGACTATAACCTTGAGCGAGCAGAACTCTCTGAGCTCCCTCTAGGTGGAACCTTTGTTTGAGGTAGAAGTACAATAACCTGGAGGGAACTAGAGGTAAATTCCACCTCTCTGACCTTTGGTCCACTGGGAATAGGTTCATTTTTTGGGCCTCCACAGGCAGTAATCCCTAAAAAAGAAAACGTTAATTTTTAGGAAGTAAAAGAAAAGAGATGTTCTTCCCTTAAAAGTGGGAGCTGTGATGACAGAGTCACCAAGTTCCTAAATAAGAAAGAAATTTCATTTTCTGTGTTTCAATACAGGATTTATATTTAAGAATTAATTGGATTAGAAAGAGATCTCATCTGAGATGATCTTGGGCTTTCTTCAGTATTTGGGGGGAAACAGAAAGTGCACAGCTCTCCTGTTAGAGAATGAGAAAACCCCAAGGAGACTTCAAAACTTTATAAAATCAGGCTCCCAAAGACTGCTAAGGAGTTACTACATTAATATATAAAAC